>NW_004567113.1:3612775-3654032 GCF_000260355.1 Condylura cristata
CAGGTGACAGGACAGAGTATATTAATTATTTCAAGGGAGCTGATTTTCTAATTTTTAACACACTAAAAATAAAGGAAGATAATTAACACATAAAAATTAAAACTTGTTTCAAAAATATAAAAATTTTAAAATGCAAAGAGACTGGCAATATACACACAGCAAATGTAAAAACAGTTTAAATACCATTAAATCTGAAGGGTTCCCCAAAATTGAGAACATATATATCATAATTCTTTCCATCTTATACAAGTAATACTAAGAATATGAAAGCAATAATAACCTCAGTTTCCAGACTGTGGGAAGGAATCAACATTTTTTATCTTATCTATGCTGGTTATTTTCGATTTGGTCTCAAGTCAATTTCCTGTCCTACTTTGTCCTTTCTGTAGGACAAAGAACTGCATTCTGCTTGAACTACATTCCTCAGGTTACCTTGCTTTGGCTTTTAGACATGTCCAACCAGTAAAAACCATAATGACAGAGGCCTAGAAAGTAGAAGGAAGAGAAAAATCGTATTTCTCCTACTTTCTCTGTGCTCTACCTCTAGTCAGTCAGTTCCTGCCTCCATGGTTCTCACTGAACCACTTCTTGCTGTGTGGCTTCTGCTCCTACTGTAGCCTCAGTGTCCAAGTACTGATAATGCCACATCTTCCATTGTCGCTTGGCCCTAGGGATGGCAATGTTTCCTGCTGTTGCTCATTTCTACATTTCCCCATCATAATCTATTTGGCTTCCCTGATTTGCCAAAACCAATTTATCAATTCCTTGCATTAAAATATTCTATTGTGTCTCTATTCTCCCAACTGGAGACCTTGATTCATTTTGCTCCTAAAATCAAGAACTTAAATGGGATATGTCAATATAAGAAGGCAGTAATTTAGAGCAATGGTTACTGAATCTTACACTTTAGGGAGAAAAAAAACAAACACAGAAATGAAGATATATAAACTACCAATTCAGAATCATTTAACACTAATGAGTCTTATGTATATTCCCTATGGTCCATATTTATCTGTAAAGTCATCATGATGAGTAAAGTAAAAAAATATATATAAATTAATTATATAAGAAGATACCTGCTAATCCACTTAAATGAGCTTTAGTTCCAGATGCCTTTCAAGCTTTTGTGCCTTCTTTTCCCTCCACCCAGTGAAAATTTCTCCAAATGAAACAAAAATTTAAAAGTTGATGACAAAGTTTTATAAAAAATAAAAAGGACTTGAAAATTACAAGTCAACAACTCTGTCAGTGTATTTCTGTCAGAATTTAAAAATCAAAATCAAAACAAAGTCATAAAATAACAGTATAGGTGAGGCGATAAATAAGCTATATGTAGAAAACAGCACAAGTTATGATGCAATATTTTAGCTGTATCTTATCTATATCCTAATGCAAGACAGAATAATCTAAGAATGGCTTAGTGTCTTATTATGCTGTTTCTTTGAAACTATCCAATATACAAAGACTTTTTTCATGATTCTCTCTTAAAGGGCCACCTGACTAATCAACAATAGGAAAGAAATTAACTGAGCAAAATGTAATAAAATACTGAAACAGTGGTTTTTCTGTGTTTTACAAAATTAAAGATACCATGGGCTTTAGAAATCAATGCTGCTATAAATTTTTACCAGTGGCCTAATATTTCTGCTCCTATCCTAATGTTTCACTAAGTCTCACCATGACTGGGGGTTGCTGTAGTACTATACTAAAACTCATCTCACTAAAACTCATCTCCCTGGTGACAATAGCTTCCTTTAACTTCACATATTCCTGACCTGGTATCAAAAAATGAAATATACATAAAAGTTAGTTGTCGGAAATCAAATACTATTATAAGTGCATGCCCTAAAAGATGAAGCTATAACAAGCGTACAGTTTTATTTGAATAATAATTTTCACAGATTTTAGTAAGATGGTTCATGGAAGACTATACCAAATATAATTTTATAAGGGTATAGGACTGTAAGTCAAATTTTCTTAAATTTCTAGTTTCATTACATTTCTTTTACTTCCACTACTTTAAAATAAAAAAAAAAGTCACAGCTTTACTCTTTACCTACAAATTTCAACTTAAAAAAAACAACAACTGTAAACATAGGGAAGTCAAAGAGACCACTCCAAAAGAGGAAATGTTTCTCAATAACATAGCCACTTTTAATGTTTTAAGAATGCTTAAAAACACAAATCAAGCAAATGTTCATTAAGGTTACAGAGTGCATCTCTAGGCTAGACTACATATCAAAATTCACTAACTCATAGTAAATTGACTTTTACTGGCTCTGGTTTGAGAACCTTTAAAACCATTCCCAAGATTCCAGGATACAGCAGGGTTGGCTCTACTTAGAGCAGCACTAGTCAAAGGTCACCCAAAATATGCCAAAGGCAATATAGCCAGAAAAAGCCTGGATAACAGCCAGTTGTAATTCTATCCAGGTCTCTAAAACCCAAAACCTCCTTTCTACCACCCTCCCCTCACACCAGCTCAATCCAATAAACACAAAACATATCATGCATAAAACTTTTGAAGAGATGACGTTGTCAAAGGGATATAAATGCTAAAATGACTTGAAATACATCTCTATCCTAAAATAACAACAATAAAATCCAAAATGACAACAAAAATAGTTTATATTATGTGCACTCTTAGCCAGGTATTCCAAGTACTTCAAATACATAAACTCAATCATCACAATAATGCTATTATATAAGAATACTATTAATAGTTCTATTTCATAGATGAAAAAGCAAAGATCCAGAGTTTGCATGTTACTCAAGGTCACACAGCAATAAAGTATCACAGAAAACTTATCTACAGAATCTTACAGAACTCAACAAAAACAAAGCCAACAACCCAGTCCAAAAAAAAAAAAAAAACACTTCTCCAAAGAAGAAGTGTGAATGGCCAATAGGCATATGAAAAAAAAAATTCATCACAGTTTTTTCAGGGTAATGCAAATTAAAAACCACAATGAGATAGCACCTGGATCCTGTAAGAATGGCCCACATTTAAAAAACAACAACAACAACAATAAATGCTAGAGAGGATGTGGAAATAAAAAACACTCTTATATTGCTAGTAGGAATGTAATGTAAACTGGTCCAGCCATTATGTAAAGTTGTGTGGAAGTCCTCAGGACACTAAAAATCAAGTTACCATATAACCCAGCTATTCCATTCCTAGGAATCTATTCAAAAGGACACACAAACACTAATTTGAAAGGAAAACTGCACTCCCATGTTTATTGCAGCACTATTTACAATAGCCAAAATACGGAAACAAACCAAATACCCCTAAATAAGTGAATGGATCAAAATGCTGTGGTATGTGTATACAAAGGAATATGACTCAGTGATCAGAAAAGACAAAGTCATGCCATTTGTGCCAACATGGGTGGAGCTGTAAGTGATTATGCTAGCTGACATTAATCAAAAGGAAAAAGATACCAATGGTCTCACTTGTATGTGGAATATAGAGAATATATAAAGACCAAGAAAAAGTCAAAACTAGCCAGGTGACCATAGAACTGAGGCATACAGCAAAGGGGTAAAAAAGGGAAGGGATCAAGCAAGGGAATATGGTGATGGTTCACAGATGATACAGTGGCAGGAAAACTATGGTGACTACAACAATGTAACGAAAAAAATTTAATAAAAACATAAATTTTTTAAAAGTCAGTATTACGATTTAAACCTACAATAGCTTACACCAAAGCTCAAACTCCTCAGCAATATTGATAACTTCTCTCCTATTCTTATGTTTGTTCACTTTTTGTAAACTGCCAACACAGAAACTATGCAATCAGCACAGTACAACAACAATCATCCAAAGAAAGAGATAAAAAAATCTATATACTGATGATGAAAGATCCAAGATCAATTGTTACAAAAAGTGTACTAGGAAATTATCTGTTTTGAAGGCTATTTATGAAAATGTCCACATCAGTTTCCAGGTAGTGGTGGCTTGGTAGGTGTTTTGCTTTGCTTTTGGCTTTTTTATTGTCATCACTTCCTACGAAATTTCAAACTGAAATGTGTGGATACAAAATTTTTTTTGTTTGTTTGTTTTTTAGATTTATTTATTTGTGCATACAGAACTGGGGTACAGGCCAGAGGCTCAGGGGCGGTGAGAGGCTTCACCAGAGACAGAGTGGGGAACAGAACAGGTAGATCAACGAAGTACACTGCTGAGGGGAGCAGCGGGTGGGCCAGGAGAGGTCTGCCACACCATGTGGTCACCTCCGGGGCAGGCGGGGATCGAACTCATGCGGAAGCGGCTTTAGATTCTCAGTGCTGTGCTTTAACCCGCTGCGCCACCAGGGAGGGCCGGATACAAAATTTTTTAATCAAAAATAAATGTTTTGTCTCTTGAAAATTAGACTGTTATAAATTCCCATTTATTAAAAAGGAAAGCTTTAGAGTTAAAGACAACACCCCTTAATTAATATGCAACAATTCTTCGTAATAATTGTATACATTATATGTTAAGAGGAAAGAAGTATGATGAGACATTTTATACACCCAAGCTAAACCATTCAAAATAACTGAATTACAAATAACATCCAACCAAAAATAATGTGTTATAATACCATAAAGGAAACAAGGGGGAAAGAGTCAGCTGGTTAACACCTAAAACACAACACTGCCTTCCCCACATATGTGCATGCTAAAAATTCATTTAAACAGCCTGCAAGGTCAAATTCAAATATTTGCTGAAGAAAATACTCTACAAACTTTGAAAATAATGTTTAAAAATGTTAACCAATTCTAGAAAAGCATATAATCTCTATTACATTCAGATTTTTAAACATTAGGCTGAATTTAAAAAGTAGCTCTCTATTAAACTAAATCTATGTACATATAAATTTATAGTTTATGTATCAATGCTCTTTAATAAGAAAATGCTTAAAACATTTTTTGCCTTTCCACCATGCAAATAAAAAGTTAGAGTTTCGCTGACGAGAAAATACAGTTAATTATGAAATGTTCAAATGAGATAACAGAATTGTCTAGTATCAAATGTTAAGTCTGAAAAAGACTGATGGTTTAATGACAATAAAATAAAAATTGGATGAACTGCCCTTACCAACAAAATATCTAGCTATTTTTATTTAAAATCACAACAGGAACAAAGTCTAATGAAAATAACAAAAAGCCAAAATAACTGGACCATGGTTATGAATTTACCCTACAAATTAGCTGACTTAAGATTATTCCTGCCAAGTGTAAATGAAATCATCATCCATTGTAATAAAAGAGGTTCTCAGGAAATGTTTCTGAAAGCCAAACTAAACAGACATTTTCAAATCCCTAAAGATTTTATTATTTTACATATGAGTATGCCTCTATGAATGATGAAATCACTTTAGTTAACACATTGTCATAAGGGTGTTTAGCAATAAAACTAATTACAACTTCTTAAAAGTTATTATCATTGAGTATATATTTAATCTGATCCAACTTTTCATTTATAATCAGTTATTCTTCTTACTTATAAACAACAGTACTGAAAAGAAAAGTACCAGTATTTATAATCTCCTAAACCACAGATATTAAAAATTAACACTGGTCCTGAATAACACAACACTGAAATCAGCAGACTTTTCAAACTTTAGAGAAAATATTTACTGTGTATCATAGTAATGTGTGCCCTGGAAAACAGACAAAATGCTTTCTCACTAAATCATATTTTAATGAAAAAGCACAATACTTCTGTGTCCTGTCAACAAACTGACCACAAATTTTAATACAACTAATGTTGGGAAATAACTATCCTCTAACTAAAATACTCCCCTACAACACTCTTCCACTCAGCTCATATCAGCCATTGTAATCTTGCTGTTCCTGGGTCACGCCATGTGATTGTTTATTTCAGGGTCTTTACCCTTTGCCCAAAATGTTCTTCACCCACTTCAAATCTCTGCTCAAATGTCATCTTGTTACTAAGAATTTATTTGCTTAACTTTCTGTATATTAATTGCCCTCATCCAAAAAGTCACTCTTTGCTTATACCTTTGCTTATACCTTTTTGTTTTGTCCCATATTTATCAACTAATTATGTTTATTGTATCCTTTTCATCCCCCTAAAATATAGACCTGAGTATAGACTTTAATTTATTCATAGTTCTATCCCTAATATTTAGTGCCTGTCATATTAACAGGTGTTCAATAAATACTTGTGGTATAACTGAACAAGTCAATGAATGAACAGCAACTATTTATTTACCTATATGGTTAAATTTCAGAGTGCTTGAATTTTGTACTTTACAAATTCCATAACTTTACATATAGATAGCTATATTTAAGTTGGAAACCCATCCCAGATCCTAATGGCCACAGCCAGAGAATCAGGGTGGCAAAGTAAGGAGCATTGATACACCCAACAAAGGCTATGCAAGGGCAAAAACTACTTAAGGGAGATACAGACACACTGCTTTGCTTATTTAGTCTACATTCTATTCATGTAGCCTAATAATAAATTTACCACTCACTAGGAAAAAAAATTTCATAGAGCAACTCTCTCCAGCAGTCCAACCTATCATGTCACTTTAAAAAAAAATTTTAAAAACCATCGTGAATGGCAATCACTGTGGAAAATTGTCTAATTAAAGGTATTATTGAGGCCAACTCTTCTGTCAAATCTCTGAAAGCTTATGCCAGCTATGACAGATGGGAAAAGGAGAATTACCCATTCCTTCAACAAATAAGTATTATGTCCTTCTATAGAAAAAGATCCTTCATGAAGTGACTCATGTGCTGCGCATGTATATATTCTGAGAATCCTATAAAAAACCTACAAAAAAGCACAAGTGAATTTTGAACATGATATTATCTATCATTAATAAATATGTATTACTCTAAGGTAACTTTATCGTTCTATTGTTCTTACTGTTATAAGAACCTAGTAACCTTAGTTGAATATTTATTATGTGCCAGACATCTAATGTTACTTAATCTTGTCTATAATTTTATGGTGTAAATATTACTTTGACCCTCACTTGACAGATTAAGAACCTATGGCACAGGAATTTACTCAAATCTGTATAGCTGGTAAATAACAGAGAGAGGACCACACTGCAATGTAGCATTTGCTTTCGTGATAACTACACTAAGCAAGTAGAACACAGACCAGTAAAATTATAATCCAAAAGTGGTGTATTGGGAGAAAATACAGACCCTAAAGAATCAATTTAAAAAAAAAAATCAAGAGTAAGTGCGGAAAAATTCAATACAAAATGCAACACTAAGACATTAAGCTTGGTAATAAAATATGTACAAGTATTTGAGCACTCATCATCACATAAGTGCCTAAGGTGATTTCTTAAAAGTTAAATTACTTATTTTTATTTTAATTAATTTATATATTTTCTTACATCACTGTTAATTCTTGGACAGCATTTGATTTCTCCCCTCAGGTATAGTCCCCATAGTTCTATCAACACCATAGTTCCATGTGTTCTTCCCCTCCCTCCCATTTTTGCCCTTCACCCTCCCTTTCTCCTGTTTTATGTCTCAGATCTTTGGTCAAAAAGATTACTTTAGGCCTTACAATAGAATTATTAAGAAAACTATAGCTAAAGTGCTACTTCTTCTGTATTAGTTTATCACATTTAGTGAAATACATATAATTTGTAAGTTGGTTATAAAGCACTGTTTTAAAATTATAACCAAAAAAATTCAGAGGAAAATGTTTTTTTGCTGAATTTATAAAGTTTGACCTTAAAGATGAAGTATGAAGTGACAGCAATAAGGTTTTATGATGTATAACTGCAGATCTACAGCTATATGCTGATGCCACTTTTATTTAACAGTTTTGTCATGAAAATCTACATTCACTGAATTGTCAACTGTCTTCTCTTATTAAATGCTAATTATACTTAAATGACCTCTCTGAAAGGTTCCAAAATGAAAAACATTAAATTTTGTAAACTCCCCCCTCTTGAGATAAGAGTCATAAAACATAACCTAATATTGGACAAGAGAATAAAATATTCTTTTAATGGGAATATATATTTTAAAACCTATTCTGCTCCATAAATCTGACCTATTATCAACAACCTAACACTCACTTTATCTTTGGGACAGAGTCTAACAAAAGTGTTACCAGCATAATTTGTAAATAACTCCTAAATGTGTATGTAACTTTTCTTCATTAAACTAGAAAAGGTCATAACATCACAAAGAAATGAAAACAGAAGCCATCTGGGAAGCAAGCTGCTCTTTACAGAGAATATACAAAACAGAAAAAAAATGTAATCATGTGCAAACGATGAAAACATAATAACATATACATTACAAATAACTTTTCAAAGTAAGCATACTTAAGTGTTTTACTTCCAAGAAACCACTTTGGGAGGCTATATAGTTATTCCTCTGCTCAAAATATGTTTGGAATTCTTCCTATGAAATTGCTTTCAAAACCAACTTATAAGACACATCAGCTTGGAGATATAATAAAATCACAATAGAAACCTATTCTTTCTAGTTCAGTTCCACTGCAGAAGCATTAGACTCCTTAATCATATCCCCAGAAGTTGTGTCCAACCAGAATCCCCATTTGCTATTGGAATCCCTTTGAATCTTTATTTCTGATTCTAACACTAGACATTCTCCTCTCCCTTACCTTACTCTAATTTCCTCCATGCTCCATTCCTGCCACACTGGTCCTCTTTCTATTCCTAAACATACTAAGCTCACTCCTCAGGTCTTACTCTGTGTACAAGGCTGTCATTCTGGCTCTGCTAATCATGGCTTACTCTCAAGTCAAGGTTCCCTTTTCAATCAGAAAGGACTGACTGTCTTGACCACCCAACTTAAAGTAAAACCCTTATCTGCACACTCATCTTTTTCTCCCAGTCATTCCCCAGCACATCACCTTACTAAAGTACACTGCATATTTATTTATATACATGTGACTTATCAGTCCCTTATTAATAAAATTCTTAACACTAAGCATTGTTTTTCTTTGTCTCTATATTTTCAGAACTTAGACCAGCAATGAGCACATAAAAGATGTTCAATAGTTATACTGAATAAATGACTCCATGCCCAAACAATAGCAACCTTTGTCACTGCTACTTCTGTGCCTCTTCCACAAGTTCTACATATCTTGCTAGAAGTTCCCTGCTATCCTGACAGACTATGGTATTCTACTTCCAGTCTCTTTCCTATACTCCATATCATGTTCAACGTGCCTTTATGTCAGAAAATAGAAAACCATCCACTATATCCAATTTATAGTAAACAGCTAGAGATCAATAAATAATGTGCAGGCCCTCCTTGGTGGTGAAGCAGGTTAAAGCACAGCACTGAGTTCGATCCCCGCCTGCCCCGGAGGTGATCCACATGGCATGGCAGACCCCTCCTGACTCACCTGCTGCTCCCCTCAGCAGTGTACTTTGTCGATCTGCCTGTTCTGCTCCCCACTCTGTCTTTGATGAATCCTCTCACTGCCCACACCTCTGGCCTGTACCCCTGTTCTGTATGCATAAATAAATCTTAAATAAATAAATAAATAAATAATGGATGGTCTAACAACCATTTCTTCTCACAGCTGTCATTTAGAAGGAAAGCTCCAGAAGATGACACTGAGTAAGGTATAAACTACAGTACATACAATTTACCTATCTCTCTTAAAAGATAAATGCCAACAATGAAATCTATAAGTATGAGGCAGAATAGACCTCAATTATCTGTTTCCTGAATTGTTTCCATTTAGTCAATGGCAGTTTCATTATAACTTAGCTTAGTATTTTTGCTCACAAATCTAAGTAACAAAAGATCCATAATAACAATAATAATAATAATAACACTACATGATCCCCAGATTTAAATATACAAATAAAACTCAAGTGGCACATAAGAAACTTCCAGAAAGCATATATGAAGGTTCTTCAACATCCGCAATTTGAAGTCTGGGGCAAGGTCCTGTAAACTACATTTTGAAACTCTCACAGAAGATTCTGATGATTAGTTTGGAAATCAGACTTATATATTCTTAATGATATCAGAATTTTCTTAATAATCTCAGTTGTTCCAATATCTACAAGTCTTTGATTATACACACACAACTTGACGGTGAGTTAATAAAAGCCGCCATCTAGTCTCAGAAAATTGTCTGTTAAAAGTTTTCTTACTGGCCCTCCCTGTTGGCGCAGCGGGTTAGGGCACTGCACTGAGAAACTAAAGCCACCTCTGCATGAGTTCGATTCCCGCCTGCCCCGGAGGCGACCACATGGCGTGGCAGACCTCTCCTGACCCGCCCGCTGCTCCCCTCAGCAGTGTACTTCGTCGATCTGCCTGTTCTGCTCCCCACTCTGTCTCTGGTGAATCCTCTCACCCTCCGCATCTCTGGCCTATACCCCAGTTCTGTACGAATAAATAAATAAATCTTTAAAAAAAAAAAAAGTTTTCTTACTATTCAGTTTGACTTGTTTCAAATTCTAAACCTACCTAAGCTGTGTAATCATGGACATATAATCTAACTTCTCTGCCCTTCAAATCTTCATCAGTAAACCAGATTTGGAATAGTTCCAAGTGTCACCATGGGCAGTAAATAACAGAACATTTGCAAAATATCTAGAACAAAGCCTAGACAATAAAAACAGCTCATTAAGTGCTAGCGTATTTTTATTAACATTATTATTATTATTACTACTACTATTACTATTTAATACAGGAAAGAAATGAGACCCAAATGAGTTAGAGTAGTCAAATATTGCCAACGAGCACCTGGGTTGAATGTGCTTTGAAGGACAGTAGTACACAGGGATAAAAAGAAATAAAGTAAGTGCATAAAAGAATAAAGAGAAGAGGGTTCAAAATGGACATTCATTAAATGGGTCATTTATTTGCAGCCTGCATGCCAAAGTAAGGAGTTAAGCGGAAATTCAATAGATAATGACAAATCTTTATAGTTCTTATAGGGCAATTAATATAGTAAACATATAGTCTGAGAATCCCTGTCCTGGCAAAGTGAAGAACCAACCTGAGAAGAGATAAATTATTAATGAATTTTAAAAATATCTTCTCTGCTAAAATATCAAAGTATCACTCTAAGAACTGGATACTAAGTAGAATCTTCCAACACAGAGATAAACAAAAATGTCTAGAATAAAAAGATCAAAAAATGCATCTGTAGCATATCAGAAAGTCATTAGCATAAGTATGTCAAGAAAATAGACAAAATCACGAAAATCACAAATGTAACAAAGCTTGTATTTATATTTTTTTTTCTTCAGAAAATATCCATAAGGATTTCTAGTTAAGGAATAAAGCAGTTCTTAAAGGAATATATGTCCTTCTGTGTTTTTCTCAAGAAGTAAAATACTTTCAAAACAGAATCTTCTAAAAAAAGCTTACCAATTTTTTTTAAATTTATCACCTCTAAGTTAGTATCTCATAAGTCATTTGAGAAATACTGTGATAACTAAATAATTAATATAACCAAAGCGTAACATGTAATTGATACAATAAGTAGTGAATGTCATCAATTGTTTAATAGTATTTAGAAAAAAAAGATCACTTCCTCTTTTGGTAAATCGAAATTTGTATAAGAAAATTATTATGAAGAATAGTAACCATTGTTAAGTCAAATTTTGGTTCCTGGGAAAAAAAAATGTTCAACAATTCACAGAAATCAAACAACAAAAGGTATACTTTCTTATCTACAATTCCTACTTCTTCCCATATTTTAAATTTTATAGCAACACATGAAAGGGAAAGTCCTCCCACCCCCATCTTTAACCACATAAATATAAACTTCCCTAGTATTTGTATTTAGTCACAAAAATTACCAGTTCACTGCTTATTATCTCTGTAAAATGAAGAAATATCTTGATGCCACAAATCAGCATATATACACAATCCTGACTCACTACACAGTACAGAACACTCTATAAACCTTGTGACTGCAGTTAATCCTCATAGGCTAATAAATATCAGTTGAAAAGATAGAGGCTAAGGGTGAATTTGACTATGTCCCAAAACTACTTTAAACACCTCATGATGGTTAGGGATTAGAAAAGAGAGGGACTCAAAATTACAAAACATACCAGTCTATAAAGAAACTTACAAAGATACCAACTTTGAATCTATTCAAAATGAATTGCTTAATTTTTTAGAAAATCTATGATAGGGTACTGTACCCAAATCTGTTAACAAAAAAAAAAAAAAGCCTTTCACTATGTAATAGAAAGTACTATGTTAACTTAGAGAGGAAATCCATTTAGAAATAGGAAACAAATGATAGAGAACTATTAATCAAACAACTGTATGAAAATACTGAAATAACAACATTCCTAGAAATTAATGGTATTATTTAAAGGGGAGCACTTTTTTTTTATTTCACATAAATTCAAGATAAATAGAAAAAAAAAGGCTTAAAAACATCAAGAATCATCAGAATACTTACAATTAAGCCCTGAAAGGAGGAGGAAGATGGAAACAGGCCCATCTGATTGGAAAAGATCAAAGTCTACTAGCACATCTATGAGGAAAGGAACATCCTCAGAGTGGGTAAGAGTATCTATAGAGATCTTTAGCAGTATCAATCAAAATTGTAAATGCCTACAAAAACCACTTGACAATTCTATTTCAAGAAATTTATCTAACAGACATAAGCATATGTATTCTGTGTGTGTGCTAGTGTGTCAGGAAAAGGGCAGAAACAAACTAATAGTTCATCAAAAGGAACTGGTTAAATAAACTATGGTAAGTCAAAACACAATGCAGTGTACAAAATGAAAATATTATTTACTAATGCTCTTTTAATAGAAAAACGCAAAATGCAAAAGTATATTTAGATACCTGTGTTAAGAAGGGGACAGTGAAAATTTACAATTTTTTACATATACCAGTATAGATTATATCTGGAAATATACAGAAAAACTAACACTGGCTATTTCCAGGAGACTCTTTTCTCTGTATTCTATTTCTTTTTAATTACAAATCATGCAAGGGGGAAAGGATGTTGGGTTAAAGATTTCTTACCCAGTAAGCTATTGCTTCCACCATGGCCTTTTTTTTTTTTTTTTAAGATTTACTTATTTATGCATACAGAACTGGGGTACAGTCCAGTGGTACAAGGCAGTAAGAGGATCCACTGGAGACTGGGGAGTAGAACAAGCAGACTGGAGAATTACACTGCTGAGAATTATATTCTCCCACTGCTGAGCAGTGGGAGAGACAGGAGCGGTCTGCTACGCCATGTGGCTCACCTCCCTGGCCAGATCAAACTCTCACTGAAGCAAACTGCAGCCAGCTTTGCAGCACTGGGCCTTAATCCATTGAGACATCAGGGAGAGCCCCACCATGACCTTTTAAAAATTGCCTTTCCTGGCCCTCCCTGGTGGTGCAGCGGGTTAAAGCACAGCACTGAGAAGCTAAAGCCACTTCTGCATGAATTTGATTCCCGCCTGCCCTGGAGGTGACCACATGGCGTGGCAGACCTCTCCTGATCCGCCTGCTGCTCCCCTCAGCAGTGTACTTCGTCGATCTGCCTGTCTGCTCCCCACTCTGTCTCTGGTGAAGCCTCTCACCGCCCCTGAGCCTCTGGCCTGTACCCCAGTTCTGTATACATAAATAAATAAATCTTTTTTTTAAAAATTGCCTTTCTTTACTCCTCTCTAGCTTGTTTTATTCATTCCCTCTTGTAAATTTCCCCAGTTCATTTTTCTTTCCTCCATTTAGACCAATGAGGAACATCTGCTGCATATGCATCTGCTCACAGCCTTGCTGGGTGTGCTAAATGCCAACAAGGTTGATGTACTTGATATTCCAGTAACTGTCACACAAGATGGGTGACAACATGAACTATAAAAAAACCTGAATAGGATAAATAAAACCACTTTTGCAAATGGAAAGAAAAATAAAAGTAGGGAAGATGGAGGAGTGAATATAAGATAGAAAAACTCAAATTTAACATTATAAAAAATTCTCTGAAACCTAACTTTAAAAACTCATTCAACATTGTCTGCTCTGTCTATTCACAAATATTTTATTACCATAAGAAGTGTTAATAAGAATAATAATTAAAAAAAAAAACCCTGCAAGAAAAAAGTGACTTTCCACTCTACAATTAAAAAAACAAATCAGTATTCCCAACAGAGCAACAGAGGGGTTCTGTACCTATACCCAAATTGGTGGTCACTATAGTTACCGCTCACTGTGGTCTAAGTTAATGTTTACTGTGTTCATTCCATCACTTATTTGCAAACATAAACATGTGTATACTTCACATGCTAGTGTCTTGCCTTGACAAGCTTTATAAGTATTTTTGTGTATCCAAAAGTGAACTAAGTACCTAGAGTCTCAACTACGAAAGCTGAAACAGGAGACTCTGATAAGACACCAAAGTATTTGTCCAGAGTAATGCTGGCTTCTAAATTAAGTAACTCATGTCAGATTTCTCCATGCAGTTGTAACTGGGGAAAAAGACCATGATTGGTCTTGTGTCATGTGACATCAGAGAAAGGACTACTACAAAAAGTATGTTTCAAAGACAACTGATCAACTAATATTCATGCTAAAGTCTGACCAACAACCATCATAAACACCAGCTTTTGCCTTCGAAGTTCTCAAAAATAGAAATAAGTGTGTAGGCCTCAGTATTCTCAGGTGAAGTAGATATTATACTTAAGTCATGAGTAGCGAACAGGTTGTATAAAACTTTTACTTGGATATAAAATGCCCTTTACCCAATTTCTATAGTAGATAAAAAAGACCTCCACACCAAAGAAGTCACTTACATTAAAAAATAACTTCCAAATCACCAATATTCATTAACATCTAAATAAGTATGTCCCTTTTTTCTAAAGTTAATTTGCAATAAAATAAGTTTAATTTGCAATAAAAGTAAGACTTTCATTTCTCTGCAAACTGCAGACCAGGAAAATATCTTCAGAATTTTGAAATTCTTGTCTTTTGAGACTACATATGATCAAAAACTGACAAGTAAAAAAAAACAGGTCTCAGAGCCCTATACAAAAGCTAATAATTTAAAAGCACAGAATGAACAGATATATGAACTATACATTTTGTAGTTATACAAACTAAATTATTAACTTTTAACTTGGCATAATGACAGGGAAGCTGGGAAGGAATAGAAAAGAAAATATTCTACAGCTAAAATATACAATGGGTCCATTTATTGAAGGTAGGATGGTTCTCCCATTTCAGCCTGAGAGGACTGAAAGTCTCTTTCTATCCTCCTCTAGAGGGAAATATTGCAGCTGGCCTGTTTGGAGAAACACTCACCTATAGTCCCAGCTTCACCCAGAGTCAAGCTGGCAAGAAATGTCTTCCTTACACCAAAAACCAACACAAGGAAATATTAACTTTGAAAAGGAGTTCAGAGTGTATCTAAGGAAGAGTTCAATTAATTTCTCCAGCAGACAGACAACCTCTACAGATCTATGCCAACAAAAAATGAGAAATATCAATAGTTCTCTGTATTTTTTACCATTTCATCAAATACTATCTTGTGAAAAGTCTTATGAATCTGTCTAGAACTATATACTTTAAGATTTATTTATTGATGCATATAGAACAGGGGTACAGGCCAGAGGTGCAGGGGCTTTGTGAATCTGTCTAGCACTATACTTTTTTATTTTTTCAAAGGTTTATTTACTTAAAAGTAAACAACCCTGTCAAAAAGTGGGCAGAAGAGACACTTTTTGCTAAGAAGACACTTCTCCAAAGAGGAAATGCAGATGGCTAACAAGCATATGAAAAAATGTTCAACATCACTTGTAATAAGGGAGATGCAAATTAAAACCACAATTACCACCTCACACCAGTGAGAACTGCACATCTTAAAACAACTAACAACAACAAATGTTGGCAAGGAGGTGGAGAAAAAGGAACTCTCCTGCACTGTTGGTGGGAATGCAAACTAGTACAACCCCTATGGAAAACTGTTTAGAGGTTCCCCAAACTGCTAAACACGGAGCTTCCCTACAACCCAGCAATCCCACTCCTAGGTATCTACCCAAAAGACACAAAAACATGGATTCAAAAAGATACCTGCACCCCCCATGTTTATTGCTGCTTTATTTACAATTGGAAAGACATTTTCCAAATGCCCAAAAATGGATGACTGATTAAAAAGATGTGGTACATATACACAATGGAATATTACTCAGCAACCAAAAAAATTAAACACATGTCTTGTGTAGCAACATGGATGGAGCTGGAAAAGATCATGGTTAGTGAAATAAGCCAGAAAGAAAAGGAAAAATACCAGATGGTTTCTTCATAGCAGGAATATAATGGACCAGACGAGAAAATAATGATAATAATGAACAGCTATATACCAGAGACATTTTGTGAGGGTGGAGCGGGGAATGAGATCAAGAACAGTGCGGGGAGGAAAATGCACAGGACTATGGTGATGGCACATGGGTGATTTGGTGATAGGAAGCCCAAGGGGATTGCAACTGAGATGGAAAAATGCACAAAATGATGTAAAAATAAACTATTATAAAAAAAATTAAGGATCACCTTTTAGAAATATGTCTCAGTTTAAGATTCAACTTAGTAAAAATAGGCCATTAGATGCTTGATTCAAAACAAAAGTTTAACAATAGAAAAACAAAAATAAAGTGAATAAAATTTCTTTTAAAGATTTATTTATGCATACAGAATTGGGGTACAGGCCAGATGCGCAGGAGCAGTGAGAGGCTTCGCCAGAGATAGAGTGTGGAGCAGAAGAGGCCAAATGATAAAGTACACTGCTGAGGGGAGCAGCAGGCAGGTCAGAAGAGGTCTGCTGTACCATTTGGGTCACCTCCCTGGCTGGGGATTGAACTCATGCTGAAGTGGCTTTAGCTTTTTAGTGTTGTGCTTTAACCTGCTGCGCCCCCAGGGAGGGCCACACTATACTTTTTTCCAGCTCTGAACTCCTCAATACCTTTTATCAACTTCAATGCTTCTAGAAAGGATTCCTATAATTGCTGAATGTATGAATTCACAGCAAAGCATTATCACAACTCTTTCTCTGTTCTATTATACTATACCAAACAGGTTTCATATTCCAGAAAATGGTACATTTCTATCACTTTTCAAATCCAACTAAAATCTTGTCTAGCCTGGTTAACAAATGATCCTCCCCTAATTCCTAAGCATCAAAGTCACTATCACTTTGGTATTAAAATGTCTGATCTCAGTCCTATCTGCCAAAGAAACATCATGAATGTTTGTATACCAAGATGTGGGCAGTCATCTTCAGGAAATCTAAACAGTGATAGCTGAGGGGAAAAAAACTCTAATAACATACAGAAACATCAGAAAATATCACATAGCAGTGTTTCAAGTTTAGGAGCCTATATTTAAAAAAAAAATGCTATTCAAATATTTAATTTACCTTTCTTTAATTTCATTATGTGAAAAGTCAAATTGCCAAAATATGGTCTTGAATTGTGCAACAAGTCAAGTCTCTCATTTCTTCTTATAAAATGTACTAGCAAAGACCAACAAACCCACACTACTACAATCAAACCCATCTCCACATTCCATGGCTTCAAGGCAATTCCATAAATATAGGGTCATAAAAAGACAGCCTACAAGCTCTTGTAGCCAGCACTCCCATTTTAAGGATAAGAAATTGAAGACAATGACATGTGATCATGTAGTTGAAGCAATCTGAGGATATTTTAAAGGTCTGGCAGAATTACCAATCCTATCTTAGAAATATACTTAATAAAAAGTTTGTAAAATTCATACAATAAAGATGAACAAATTTGAGTTAAATGTAAAACTCTATTTTGTATGCTATAAAATACAAGTTATATTCAGCATACTCATATGGAGGTAACACAAAATCTCAAGAAAGCAGAATGTTCATGTTCCAGCCAACTGCTCAATTATCTCAAATGTGGTATCACAGTTCCAGTGTTATAAATAGCCCTTTGAAGTTTAACATAATAATACCTGACTAACTGAAAAAAATGGATACTTTTGAACTCTATGAATGTAAAGATACAGTTCTTAATCAAGATGTGGTTCTTAGTCAAGCACAAAATTGTGATTTTTTTTTAATTACAATAAACAGTAAAAAATTAACTGCTTTATTACCTACAAATATAGGGTACATCTGATGTTTGAAGTTTCTAAAAAATTTTTCTTTTGAATTTTATGTTACTGTGAAATACAACAAACAATATATGTGCAGACCTTGCTAAGAATGTCATGCATATTACTAAAATAAAGGATTACTAAATTACATTTTTTGAAGAAGGCTTTCAGTTTTTAATAGCTGTTTGATACTATTAATTAAATAATGCGGTGACCACTAAAATATATCCCAATAATTTTAAATAATTAAGGCACAGTAAATACAACCAGAGAACTAATTAAAATGAGCTATAACATCAGTAATGACTAATTAGTTAGTAGGCACATTTAAATATCTGTTGGATCTTTATTAGGCAATGTTACCAGGCATATTTAAACTGAACCAACAAAGGGTTAAAAATAACCACAATGAAAGGTCAACAGCCTCCCAGCACAGTTCAGCCAACAATCCTATTTTTTCTTCCCCTTCTTCCCATCCTCTCAGTCCAGAATGAATAACATGCCCCAATGCACAAAGCCCAAAAAGGTCACAGTAGATGGCAGAGACTTTTGTAAGGGAACAGAAATAACTCAGCAGCTTTGTTACGTTAGTCTCTTTTAATCAGTATGTTCAAAGTCCTTTAATTAGCACTCTGTCTACACAAGGAAAGTATCTCTCCTGTGCCAGGGGAGGACACATAGTATGTACTCAGTGTTCTGTTTTATCAGCTTCACAACATGAAGTTAGTGTCTCAAATTGTTGGTCAGGGAACTGAAGTACAGAAAACATTTT
This sequence comes from Condylura cristata, assembly GCF_000260355.1. Taxonomy (NCBI): domain Eukaryota; kingdom Metazoa; phylum Chordata; class Mammalia; order Eulipotyphla; family Talpidae; genus Condylura; species Condylura cristata. Next base: position 3,631,617 of record NW_004567113.1, read on the forward strand.
TAAACTTCTGGTACCACAATACTTACATACTACAAATTAATTTCTAATACCCAACAACAAAGTAATGATCAGATTTGTTTCAACTGGGTGTCAACTTGCTTGTGGACATTTTCCTCCAGCAAAATTAAGTTTTTTAACAAAGTAATGTTATTTAATCCACTTTAATAAAGCAGATTATTCCAATTTAATATAAAATAATGTTAACAGATTTTTTTTTAAAAACCACAATATTCAAACATTATTCCTTTCCTTGTAATCGATCTTTTGGGATGGAAGAAGACATCCCCCCCTCAAACAGGAGTAAATCACAAGCCACATTTGTACATGGATGCTGGACAATTAAAATGTTACCCAATCACGAAGTCTTAAAACTTGCAGGATGATTACATATATGTACTTTCTTGGAAAGTCAGACAAACTGAAATTAAGATAGAATTGGTAATAACTTTAAAGTTAACTATTTTAAAAATCCAAGAAACAGCAATTTCACTGGAAATGGGATTTATAGTATTTTGCAGAGCCATGTAAAGGTTACAAACTTACTTTTAATCTTTCAAAATCAAATTGCATAAATATTGTTAAGAAGCAAAAGTGTATATGTGTACATGTACATAGTCTAAAAATGTGTATATGCAATTAAACAAAGAGCAAATAACTTTCTAAATATTTGATTAGAGAAATATTCTACCTAAATTTAAAATCAAGTTCATCATCAGGGAGGCAACGTAGTATATTGTTTGAAAGTCAGCAATGCCATTCCAGTGAGCTCATAGTACCAGTCTAAACAATGAGAATAATATAACTATTTTGTAGGTTGGTGAGAAAATTCAATGGTGCCTATAAAGCTCCTGGAAAAAAAAACAAAATTTGCTGGTAAGGCCTTAGAGTGTAACAGATATTTTCATGTCTTGCAAAAAATGTATTTGGCATAACCTATCAAAATGTTACACACACGCACACACACACACAACACACCACCATATGAATATATGGCATCCACAGAAGCATTGTAAATGCCATATTATAAACAATATAAATACCTTTCAAAAAGGGATTGAGAAAATTAATGTTACTATATTTATTTACAAGTAAATGTTACTACAAAAGAATTCAATATAGTTAAAATTCTTAATAGGGAAAACAGAACCTGGTAAACTATTAAGGAAAACTGAGATATGGAAAAGTTAAGTTTATGTAATATGCTACCATATACATAAAAGAGAACTAGCTATTCACATTTATTTGAATATAGAAAAAAAATTCTCTGGAAGTTATAGGATTAATTAATAGCAATAATTACCTACTGATGATAAATTGAAACAGTGCCTAAACACTCAGCTTAAAAGCTATAATTACTGGGCCCTCCCTAGTGGTGCAGTGGCTTAAGGCCCAGCACTGCAAAGATGGCTGCAGCAGCTTCACTGTGAGTTCAATCCTGGCCCAGGAGGTGATCCACATGGCATGGTAGACCTCTCTTGACACGTTCACTGCTCCCCTCAGCAGTGTACTTCATCGATCTGCTTGCTTTGGTCTCCACTCTAACTATGGTGAATCTTCTCACTGCTCCTATACCTCTGGCCTGTACCCCAATTCTGTATGCATAAATAAATAAATCTTTTTTAAAAAAGCTATAATTACTACCCTCATGAGTATCATCATCACCATGAAAACATATCCTTAAAATATATACACAGAATATAGTCAATCTAAAGCCATACTGAGGTAAACAGTCAACTTTCAACTCTAAATAGGCTGCCTAACTAGTTGAAGGTATATGTACTTCCTTTCCTCTTCAAAGGTAAGCAGTTTTTGGTAATTTCACTGTTAGCTACCACCTTCACTAGAAAGTGAATTAAGAAAATAATACCAAAAACAGACATGTTATTCAATACTGATCAGCAGTTCTCCAAACACAGCTTTTGGACCTGAAAAGGACAGTAAAAATCCCACAGTAAAACCTTCCAATATTATGTAAAAACTAAGGTCCAGCAAATTCCCGAAGTTAATAACAGTTAAAAATTGGGGGTTCAGGGCCCTCCCTAGTGGCACAGGGGATTAAAGCACAACACTAAGAAGCTAAAGCCACTTCAGCATGAGTTTAACCCTTGCCTGGGAGGTGATCTACATGGCGCAGCAGCCATCTCCTCACCGGCTGGCTGCTCCCCTCAGTAGTGAACTTGGTTGATCTGCCTGTTCTGCTCCCAACTGTCTCTGATAAATCCTCTCACTGTCCCTGTACCTCTGACCAGTACCCCAGTTCTGTATGCATAAATGTTTAAAAAAAATTGGGGTTCATCTCTATTTTGTTATTAATAAGTGTATGGTGGGGGGAAATAGGGGAGAACACTGAAACTAATTTTAATTTAAACTAATTATCCCAGTAAATCCCACAAACCCCTTCCTTTATTACATATTATTGTTTGCAGAGGTAAAGTTCCATAAGCATTTATAGTAAAAGTTGCAAATAGGTCATCCAAAGAATTTGGCAATGCCGCCCCAAGTTTCAAGGGCCAACCACTGAATGAACATCTGAAGTCAGTGAAATGTGTAATAAAATTGGCAGTTTGCTTACACTGGAGATTGTCAGAGGCATGTTGAAATCCTTGCCACCTTGCAGCCGGAAACCCCAAGGAGCTGGGCCAACCAAGGACACACTGTAGTTGCTCATGGTTCTATTGGCTCAATGTCCAATCCCAAAAAAGGAAAGAAACTGTGAAAGAAAATCAGATGGTTAACAGAAATATTTGCAAATCTATTACATATTTACGTACATTTAATTAAATTATGTTCAGTAATTTTGGGGGGATAGAGGATTTAGGGGTTAAGTCTATATTAAGTTCTCATTATTTCCATCCAATTTGTGGCTTCTTTCATAAAAACTGTAATTCAGGGCTCTCCCTTGTGGCACAGCTGGTTAAAGCACAGCACTAAGAAGCTAACGTCACTTGCGCATGAGTTGGATCCCCACCTGCCCCAGAGGTGATCCACATGGCGCGGCAGACCTCTCCTGACCAGCCCACTGCTCCCCTCAGCAGTGTACTTTGAAGATCTGCCTGTTCTGCTCCCAACTCTGTCTCTGGTAAATCCTTTCACCAGCCCTGCACCTCTGCCCTGTACCCCAGTTCTGTATGCATAAATAAATAAATCTTTAAAAAAAAAAAACTGTAATTCAAAATACAACATCTCATTATATTTACAAAAAAGAAAAAAACTGGCTCTCCCTGGTGGCATAAGGGGTTAAAGCACAGCCACTGCAGCACTAATTTGATCCCAGGTCAGAGAGTGACCTACATTAGGTACAGCAGGCCTCTCCTGTCTCATCCACTGCTCCCCTCAGCAGTGTATGTCAGTCAGTTTGCCTCTGTTCCACACTCTGTTTCTGGTAAATCCTCTCACCCCCACTCCCACACCTTGGCCTGTACCCCAGTTCTTGTATGCATAAATAAATTTTTTTAAATAGAAAAAAAATTATTTTAAGTTTAATTCACAATAATTTTCCCTTCCTTCCTCAAGTATTCTTTTGCCTTCAATTTTATTTAAGTTCTAAATTACTCCAACTTATTAAAAGGAGTATAAATCTGTAGACTCCCATATGTGCTTTCCAAGTATTAAATTCTTTAAAGTAATTAGTTATTTTTAAATGCACAGAACTAGTCTCTGTGATCATAAAATACAACTTGTACTTGTGTTTACAGGGAAATGGTATGTTCCACACTTAATACTTGTGCTTCAGAGAGTTAATAGGAAGCAATACTCCAACACAGTAATATTTCGGTATACTACTTATATACACACACTCATCAGGCAAAGTAGAATGAGTATTTACCACATGGTGAATAAATTCCTACCAAGTATGGCAGAAATGTAGGTTAATCCCAAAACATGAAAGAAAGTCTGAGTTTTAGAAAAGAGCCAGAATTTTCTGTGCTTTCTTTTTTCTGTATTTTGCTATCAGTATACTCATACTGACTCACAAAATAGCATTTTTACATAATACTAAAAAGTATGACTTGGAGTTTGATAATAGCTTTTATGGTGAATGAGAGATTCAGAGGAATGGTGATTTTTTTTTAATGTTATACTAGGAAACATAATATTTTTTACTTTATAAATGTTAAAAATATAGCATGTAAAACTTAGTAATTTTAAAACCCCTTTTTTAAAAAAGCTATTTAAGACAGGCTTTCAAAGACAATCTGCTCTGTTTAACCAACTTATCAGTTATATTACCTATATTAAAATATTTTTCCAATTTTTTAACCTATTCAAAATTTCAGTACCGTCACACCAAATTAATAGTGGCAGATGTAGAAAGTCAAGCCACTGGGCATAGCAAGAGAAAACAGTTTCCATCTTCTCATAAGGGGAAAATGACACAAAACTTTCAGAAAAGTCTGGTTCTTATAGAAAAATTAAACAAGTGCAATTCTGCACTACAACTACATGAGCTTTTTCACTGAAAGTACTAAGCTAGGAGGCAATAATATATTGCACTTCAGTACTGATGTAATAGGCACAGGGCAGTAAAAGAACCCAAAGGCCAAGTGAGAATTCAAATGATTAGATAGACATGAAAAATGAATAGTAGAAGGATAATAAAGTCACATAAAATTTCACTGTTTTCCCACTAGAATAAAAGAGCAGGTTTTCACGGAACTATTAAAGACTCGATAATAGAACAGGACACAAATCAGGAGCTTGTAAAGCCAACAGATATTTCATAGCCATCGGCCCCTCCCCTCCCGCCTCTTTTTTTTAATCTTTAACTTGTGTCAAGAGAAAATGTGAGAGTTAGGTTCAATTTCCTCTGACCCCACTGCTTTCCCTACAGGAAAATCTATTTAATTTATGTATCAACCCATTCATTGCAACTTCCCTTTACCTTGGAGTTCCGTTCCTGACTTCTCCTAGTGTGTAGTGCTGGCAAGTTCAAGGTGACACCATAAAATCAGGATCATCTCATTTTAATATTACCCCATGTCCTCAATCTGCCTTAAAAGAGTCTCATGCCTAGGCCTTCTCAAGATCTACTCTTCCTAAAGCCTACAGAAAATAGGGAGCAGCCTATACTGCTTTCAAACACGCAGAAAAGGCTGGAACTTCTGGATAGTTATGAATTTTCTTTTAGGCAAAGTCTGAACAACTTCCTCGCTCTAGTACTGAGAAAGGCATTCCCCACACTCATATTCCAACATCTCTGAAGGATGGAAAAGAAAATTGCTCAGAGGCACACGCAGGGCCTGAAATTAAAAAGCAGTATCTTAAGATCCCCCCACCCCCAAGCTGAAAGATAATGGAGGTAAAGCTGCAGAGCTAAGCCACAGGCACAGGATGAAAGCAGCGGGCCAAGCAGACAGGGATCCGGCAGGGATCACGCCTAGCCCAGTTTGCCAAATAAGGCTCCGCAGCCGGCAGTTTCCGTGGCAGGCGGGTTCCGGAGCCTCGCGGTCAGGGAGGCGGACTAGGATCGGGAGGAGAGCACACCCTAGCCCAGCCCTGCCCAGCCCTGCGCAGCCAAGAGTTTTCTTTCCAAGTTCTGCTCTGTCCACACGCCCTTCCTTTTTCCACTTATTGTCAAGCGCACTGAGGGCACAGCCCAGCAAAATCCCCACAAGTACTCACATCCTAATAAATCTGGTGTTCTCGAGACTGCTTTCTTAAAAGAACTTTATTCCTAGACGCATACAAGTTCCCCCCAAACAGGTTACACAACTGTAAATATTTTGAGGGAAATAAATGCTTCTTGGTAGCTTAAGAGCGAACGAAAAATAACGTGCCCTTCCCGTTCGGTCCCGCTCCTCCCCACACCCCCAGTAGCTCCGCGCAGAACCTGGGTGTTCCCGGACGCCGAGGTAGAGGCCGGGGTGCCGGGAGCCGCTCCTCCCGCCCTCGCCATCCCAGGCGCTCCACTCCCGCGTCCAAGCGTCGGACGCGCTCGAGCCCGCCCGCCCAGGTTCCAGGGACTTCCAGGGCTAGACCGTGGCCTGACGCCCATAGCCTCGCGTCCCTTCCCGGACGTTCCTCGGGCCACATCGCGCTCCCACCTTAGCCGCCCGCGCCCAGAGCACCTGAGGAACCACCCCACGCGCGCCACGCTGGGGTGGAAGAGAGGCTAGGCTTCGCTCCCAGCGCTAGGTGCGCGGAAACCGCTCCTTTGCCTCCTCCCTGCGAGGGGTCAGACACGCGCATCCCCGGGGGCGGCCACTCACCTCGGGTCCCGCGCTGCCTCCGCCTCAGACGAGCGCTGACAAGTGACTCTCCGGGCTTGCGCCTTCCCCACCGCCCGCGGGAACTTCCGCCTCCTGGCTCGACTCGGCCCCGCCCCTGAGTGGACACGCCCCGCCCCGGTCACGCCCCCGGACTGGGCAGGGCCGCACCCAGCGGGCGGAGGCCGCCGCGAGCAGTGTGGCGCGCGGGCTTGCCGAGGCGAGCTGGAGCCTTCATGGGAAAATAATTGCGCTACCGAGTTTCGGTGGGAGTAATCCTCGGGTAGCCGGAGCTCTACCTGGCACAGGTCCACTCGGCGTCTCTTTGGTAGCTGTTGCTCATTTCTCTCCAAAAACTTTGAATTGACTGGCAGTTGCTCTGGCTAAATATAGGAGGTTTACATAAATCCCTGTCTCCAATTCCGCGACTACTGCCTGGTGGTTTGAGGTTTATGTGGCCTGCAGAAGGTAGACTCTGAAGTCGGCTTGTCTGTAATGTAATCATCAACCTGAATCAACCTGAATATCTAAAAGCTAAATCCTTTTATCACACCAAAATACAATGATAGAGAACATCGGTCAAAGTGACTCAACCACTGTAGCCTCAGCTTATTTTTCCAAGTCGAATCTTTTTTTCCCACTTTTCTATAAATTGACTTGAAATTGATTCAGTAAGCGCACTTGAATCATGCTCATTGAACATGCAGAAAGTAATGTGTTGACTTTTAAAATTGTGAATTGGCTTAGAAGATGTGAAAAGAACAATTCTCAACTAAAGCACCTACAAACTGCATAGGGTCCATGAATCCCATAGAAATGCAAACAAAATTCTAGAGAATGCCCAAAATTTCTATGCCCGAAATAATAACGATTAACCATGTGTGCGTTTCAGACGTATGTAATGTGTCTGTTGTGACTAAGAGACTGAATTGTTTGGTGTGACTTTAATTTTAATGTAAAAACTGAAGCAGAGTAACATTTCTGTAAACAGCATTATTTTGGAGGTGTAGATAGAAGTACATTTCAATTTATCACTGAAATTTAGTACCCAAATTAAAACATGATGGATGTATAAAATGCACACTAGATGTCCCTCCATGGTGGCACACGGGTTAAAGCACAGCACTAAGAAGCTAAAGCCACTTCAACTTGAGTTTGATCCCTGCCCAAGAGGTGATCCACATGGCATGACAAACCTCTCCTGACCCATCCGCAGTTCCCCTCAGCAGTGTACTTCATCAGTAGGCCCGTTCTGCTCCCCACTCTGTCTCTGGTGAATCCTCTCACTGGTCCTGCACCTCTAGCCTGTACCCCAGTTCTCTATGCATAAATAAATAAATCTTTTTAGAAAATGCACACTAGATTTTGAAAACTTAATATGAAAAATATATTGTGAAATGCCACATTAATTTTTGTTAATGGAAAGGAACTATAATACAATTAGCATGCAATACAGAACAATTAATATTTTTACAATGATCATATGTTGAAATAAAATTTTATATTTGGTAAAGTGATTATATGTTGAAATAAAATTTAACATTTGGTAAAATAATACAATATAAAAAATTTTTTTTCCCAAATTAATTACTTAACGTTCCTAACATACATTTCTTGAACAATGCCTCCCAAGTCATCTACATAAGCACGTCTCTCTGCTTTATTTTTTCAATTTTCTTCTTTTTCTTCTTTTTTTTTTTAAAGATTTATTTATTTGTGCATATAGAGGTGGGATGCAGGCCAGAGGCTCAGGGGCAGTGGGAGGCTTCACCAGAGACAGGGGCGGGGGGAAACAGAACAGGCAGATCGACGAAGTACACCGCTGAGGGGAGCATTGGGCGGGTCAGGAGATGTCTGCCACGACATGTGGTCACCTCCGGGGCAGGCGGGAATCGAATTCATGCGGAAGTGGCTTTAGATTCTCGATGCTGTGCTTTAACCCGCTCCCCACCAGGGAGGGCCCCTCTTCTTTTTCTTTTAACCTGATCAAACCATTCACACAATTACCTCATCTTCCTTCTCCTCTGTTCCCTCTGGTAGCCATTATATTCTTTTTGCTAAGTTCAAGATTTATTTCTACTGTCCTTTACCTATACATATGTTTGGGGTAATTATAATCCACAGATGAGTCAAATACGCCAAAGCTATATTTCACTCAACATAATCATTTCAAGAGCCATCTATTTTCTCCCTAATGACACCATTTCATCTTTTTCCACAGCTGTGTAGTATTCCATTGTGTGCATATACCGCAATTTCTCTATCCATTTGTCTATTGAAGGGGACTTAAACTGCTTCCAGGACTTGGCAATTGTGAATAGTGCTGCTGTCTATGTCAGCATAGATAAAACTTTTCATGTTATTTAGGTAAATACCTAATAAGAGGATTTGTGGATTGTATGTAATTTCCATATTTATTTTCTAAAGAAATCTCCATACCATTTTTCACAGTAGCTGTACCAACTTACCACTCACCAACTCTCACCCACCTGTGGGCGCCAATTCTTTTTTCACAGCAACCTCATCAAAATTTTTGAATCATTTTCTCTTATGCAGTCCATTCTCACAGGGAGGAGTTTGTATCCCAATGTGGTTTTAATTTGTATTTCCCTTATAGTAAGTGATGTACAATTTTTTCATATACATCTGAATATCTTCATTAGAAAGTGTCTGTTTACATCTTTGCCTATTTTTTCACTGGATTGCTTGTTTCCTTGTTACTGGATTATTTAAGTACTTTCTAGAAATTGGAGTTTCACCCCTTGTCAGTGGTCTGATATGGTATGCAATGATATGGGTGACTTTTGTCTTTGTCTTTTGAGGTACAAAAAAATTTAAGTTTGATGTAGTTCCACTTCTTTATTTTTGCTTTCATCTCCCTTTTTGTTAGTGTTTAACCCTCAAATACATCTTTGTCATAGATATTCTGTAGTTTGTTCCCTGTTTTCTTTCAAGTACATTATGGTTTGAATTCTTATATCTACTTCTTTAATCTATTTTTAATTAATTTTTGTGAGTGGAGTTAAATTTGTGGCTTGTTTCACTGTTTGGCAAGTGGCTGTTCATGTTTCCCATCACCACTTACTAAACAGGCAATTTTTCTCCACTGTACATCCACAGTTCATTTATCAAAGATTAAATATACACATTTGAGCGGGCTTATATCTGGGCTTTAATTTTATTTAATTGGTCTGAGATAGTGTTTTTGTTATGGTACCATACTGTTTTGATTCCTGTTGCTGTGTAATATAGTTTGAAGTCAGGCAGTGTAATACCCCTAATTTTCTTCTTTTCTCTCAGAATTGATTTAGTTATTTGGGTGCTGGTGTGGTTCCATATATATTAGATATTCTTTTTCTGTTTCCCTGATAAAAGTCATTGGGATTTTGATAGCTACTGCATTAAATATATAAACTGTTTTGGGTAATATCTCCACTTTAAAGATGTTTATTCTTCCAACCCATGAGCATGGGATATCTTTCCATTTCTTTGTGACTTATTTCCTTTAGTAGAGTTTTATAAATTTCAGTATACAGGTCCTTTGCTTCCTTCTTTAAATTTACTCCCAGGTATTTCATTCCTTTTGATGTGATTGTAAATGTAACTGCATTTCTTACTTCTCTTTCTTTTATGTATTCTTTGAATATAGCATCATTGCTGATTTTTGTGTATTGATTTTGTATCCTGACACTCTACTATATCCATTTATCATTTATATAAAGTTTTTTGTAGAATCTTTTGGTTTCCGTAAGCATATTAAAATGTCATCTGAAAATAGTGATAGTTCCACTTCTTCTCTGATTTGGGTTCCTTTATGTCTTTTCCTTGCCTAATTGTTTAAGCTAGGTCTCCTAATACTATATTGAACACTAGTGGTGGTAGCAGAAATCCCTGTGTTTTTCTGATCTTAGAATACTCTCAACTTTTCACCAATGAGTGTGATGTTGGCAATGGTGTATCATATATATCTTGTATAATGTTTAGATAAATTCTGTTTAATCCTTTTTTGGAAGAATTGTTACCATAATTAGGTGTTGGATCTTATTGAGTACTTTTTTCAGTATCTATTCAGATGATATTATGGTTTTGTGTTTCTTTTTTTTATCTACTAGATGACATTGATTGACTTACCAGTACTGAACCAGACTTGCTTCACTGGTATGAAGTATATTTGATAATGGTGGACAGCTCTCTTGTTATATTTCTGTGTGTTTGGTTTGAGATGATTTTATTGAGGATATTTGCATCTATTTGCACCAGAGATATTGGTTTATAACTTTCTTTTTCAATACTGTCTTTTTTTGGTTTTGGGATCAGAGTAATGTTGGCCACATGTAATGTGTTGGGGTGTTTCCTTACCTCTTCAATTGGTTTTTGAAGACTTTGAGTAGAATAGGTTTTAGATCTTCTTTGAAGATTGTGTAGAATTCACTGGAAAAGCCATCTGGTCCTAGGCATTTGTTTTGTTAGGGAATATATTTTTATTAATGATATTTCAATGTAAGCATTTGTGATTGGTTTGCTTAAGCCCTCTGATTCACCCTTGTTCAATCTTAGGAAATTGTATGAGTCTAAAAATTGGTCCATTTCTTCTAGGTTGTTCAGTTTGTATGTGTAGAGACTTTTGTAGCAAGTTCTTATGTTCCTATGTATTCTTGCCATATCTGTTTTAATTTTACCTCTTTCATTTCTAATTCTATTTATTTAGTTTTTCTCGCCTTTCCTTCATTAGTCTAGCTAATGGATTCTCAATTTTGTTTATTTTTTTCTCAAAGATCCAACTCTTTCACTGATCTTTTGCAATCTCTTTTGGTTTTCTATTTTAGTTATTTCTGCCCTAATTTTTGTTTTTTCTTTCTTTCTACTGGTTTTTGGATGCCTTTGTTTTTCTTTTTATAATTTTTTCAGTTATTTAAATTGAAATATGCTTGTACTTCTTATGTAGTATTCCTTTTATAGTAGTACAGAGGGTCTGGTAGCTAGACTCTTTATTTTCATTACTCTCTAAATACTTTATGATCTCTTCTTTCACTAAAACAGGAGTTGTTCAGATGGATTTCATTTAGTTTCCACATGCTTTCTTTAGTTCCAGGGTTCCTTTTCTGGCTAATTTTCTAGTTATAGAGCAATAGTTGTCTGTATGTTTGATATAGTTTTTATTTTCATATATTTTCTAAGACACGTTGTATGTTCTAGTATATGATCTATTCTTGAGAATGTTCTCTATGCACTGGAAAAGAAAGGTAGGTATGTGCAAATATGAGCACATTCTTTGATTTTGGCTTCTCCAGTTTCCTGAAACTAATTCACCTCAGATATAAAGGGACAATTGTACCTACTATGTGCTAGAAATGGTTAATCTTTACGATAGCTTCTCTAAAAGAAAATCATATAAAAATATTTATAGATTAGAAAATGTAGGTTACAAGACATTATACCTCATCTGTTTGCTTTTGAGACAGTTAAATTGAGTCTGAATGAACAAAGTTTTATCAGAGACATCAAGAACTACAGGTAGTGTCTGGAGGTATCACCAATGGTAAACAACTGAAGGATGAAAAGAGTTGAGAGTGGGAGGAGTGTTGTTGGCTTATTATACAAATTCACTTTTAGTCTACAGATTCAATTCAGTACCCTATTTCTGAATCCTCCTCTTCTTACTCTAGCTTTAAAGCAAATAAACTGAACTGTTATGGTTTACAGAGTGATATTTATCCAAGTTTCTTCCAAAGAGAAGGTCATCTTTTCTTTGGGCAAATTTTTAAACCTACATTTTCTCAGGCCTCATCTCGACCCAGAATCCTTGCATGTGGGTTCTAGGAAACTACATGTATTTTTTCTTTTTTAAAGACTTATTTATTTATGTTTACAGAACTAGGGTATAGGCCAAAAGTGTGGTGGGTGGGAAGATTCACCAAAGACAGAGTGGGGAGAACAGGCAAATCTACTGAAATACATTGCTGAGGGGAGTAGCAGGCAGGTCAGGGGAGGTCTGCCATGCCATGTGAGTCAGCTCCCTGGCAGTGGGGGCGAACTCAAACTGCATTGGCTTCAGAGAGCTTCCTAAAGCGGGGCTTCAACCTGTTGTACCACCCTGGAGAGCCTGGAATCTTCTCTTTTTAACAAACACTCCTTGCCCACCTCCAAGTAATTATTAAATTGCAGTGATTAAAATTCACTTCCTTAGAAATGTTTGTATATCCCCAACTTAGTGTAGACTGTGTTTAGATGAGAACCATACATCCTAGATAGCAGCAACTTATCCCAATTTTCTCATTTTGAGGAAAATTATATATAGATTTTTGAAGCTATCATGAACAGTAGAAGTAATATATACAAAGCATCATGCAGCATGCTTAGCACCAAATAGATGTTATAAATGCTAATCATATGAGTCTTTTCTGAATAAATCGATTAAATTTATTTCATGTAGAAAACTTTGGGGTTCATTATACATGTACTGTGTGATTTATGTTTGCTTTTCTGACTAATATTTCTCTTCTTTTAATTTTTAAACTATAAAGTAGACCTTTTACAGAGGAAGAAATAAATATTTGAGAATTAAGAAATATAACTAAGGGAAAATAATTTTTCAATGATAGAAGTAGAACAGAGTAGTATAAGTAGAACAGAGGGTTTGACTCCAAAACCACGTGCAATTTTTCTCAATATGTTCTCTTAAAAAATTCAGCAAGTCAGGACCCTCCCTGGTGGTGCTGCGGGTTGAAGCACTACACTAAAAAGCTTAAGCCACTTCCGCCTGAGTTCCATTTCGACCTGCCCCCAAGGTGACCACATGGCGCGGCAGACCTCTCCTGGCCCGCCCGCTGCTCCCCTCAGCAGTGTTCTCCGTAGATCTGCCTGTTCTGCTTCCCACTCTGTCTCTGGTGAAGCATCTCACCCTCCACATCTCTGGCCTGTACGCAAGTTCTGTATAAATAATCTTTAAAAAAAAAAAATCAGCAAGTTATCCTGCTAAAAATACCAGAGAAAGAATTTAAAAACACATAGCAACTAAAATTATTGAGGACCACACAGAAGTCCAACCTGCAACAAGTTATGGAAATAAAATAAATGACATATTTCTTTATGAAAGAAGATGAAATTTCCTAACCACATCCAGTAGGGCATGTTTTAGAATGAATTGGCATTGAACCATTCTGACTCTCCTTCTCTGTCTTCCTCATGACTCACATTTAAGAAATGATTGGTCAGAGTTTGAAGGATTGTCTGTAACAGGTCCATTGGGAAATCAGACTATTGTCCTTTGGCTTGTTAACTATGAGTAAGCTAAGCCATAAGGCACTAGCCACAAAGAAAGTTATGATAAACTCCACTTTATCATAACCAGTGCTCAAAAAGTTAACATAGACCAAAAAAAGTTGATTGAAAGATTAATTGATTCATCAGGAAGTGTTTTTAAGAATATTCCATGTAAGCACAGTATTTACCAAAGTGTGTAAATGTTTGCTCTAACATTTGTTATCCAAAGTATGACTCAGAACACACTTTCAGTACTTTACAAATAACAAACATTTAATTACAAAATGGCATGACTGTGACAACTTTTTACAGTTTTACCCAGTATACTATGAAGTTCCAATCTGAAAAAGACATACATAATTCAAGTCTTTTAAGTTCTAAGTATTTAATAATTAAAAACTAGAAAAGAGGCCCTCCCTGGTGGTGCAGCGGGTTAAAGCACAGCACTGAGAAGCTAAAGCCACTTCTGCATAAGTTCGATCCCTGCCTGCCCCAGAGGTTACCACATGGCGTGGCAGACCTCTCCTGACCTGCCCGCTGCTCCCCCCCAGCAGTGTACTTCGACGATCTGCCTGTTCTGCTCCCCATTCTGTCTCTGGTGAAGCCTCACACCACCCCTGAGCCTGTGGCCTGTACCCCAATTCTTTTACAAATAAATAAATCTTAAAAAAAAAAAAACTAGAAAAGAGAAGAAGTATTAATTTTTGTGGTATATAAGGAAACATTTGATAATCTCAGGATAAAGAAATGGAAGTTTAGTGTCAATCTAAAATTTACTACATAATCCTGGATGAAGGGCTAGAACTAAAGCAGGCAAAAACAGAATACAATGATTAAACAGATGTAAAAGACTCTAAAAACATATCCAAAAAGAGTTGGTAGCTGGATAAACTTATGATTGAGGGCGAAGTTTAAAGGATGTTTTAAAGTTTTACAAATTAATTTAATGGTTTCAAGTCTGTATTTGGGAGTTGACCTTAATAAGTGATGCTTAAGAAGTAAAACACGTTTTAAATGTTTTATGCATTTCCTGGCAGTTCTTTTAAAAAAAATGTCAATTGGTAATTGAAGAATCAGAAGAGAAAGGGCAGATAGTAAAGAGCTGTAAGGAAAATGGAGTAACTTAGGCTTTTTTCACCTTCTCACTGAAAGACTTTACAGCTGCCACCTGTGGCTCGTTTTCCTCCCAGGTTTTCTTGCCTACACATGATATCGTGTTACTGTAAGAAAGTGCTTACAAGTGTGACCGTGGGACACATGCACATATAATTATGGATACCCAGGCTGAGAAGCAGGAGAGCACTAGGCATGTGTACCTATAAGTATGTCCGTCTGGACGCAAGGAAGAAAGTGAATATAGAGGAGAGAAGCCAGAGAGAGCATGAAGATCATGGCACTGGGAGGCACTGGGAGGCTTGTTGCTGCCTGTCTCCCAGCCTTCCTGCCTCCCCCGTTCCTGCCTCCCTGCCCACTGATGTGCTTGTGTGTACAGTTCCCTGCCTCAGCATTAAAGCCCTGTCAAATCTACCAGAGACTCCAAGATTCCTTTACCATTTGCCCAAATCGGCCATGAACCTATGGGAACTGGATGGTTTGCCCCCAGAGGTAATGAAAAACCAGTGGAGAGCTCCAAGTTTGATATTTCAGAAAAGAAGGAATATTCCTAGTGATAAGAGCCTGTGGTTCCATTCAAATAAATCAGACTTTGAGGAGTCTGATGGGTAGCTGAAATCATAGAGAATATGTGACTTTGAAGATGCAATGGACACAACCCATGTAAGTGTATGAAGAAAAATATTATTTTAATAATCATTTGGTTATGTGAGTAAATTAATTTCTTCAGCGTGGAAATAAGGCTATAAAGAAAGCACATACATTTATATGAAGGTTACCCTTCATATAAAAAGAGTTGAGAAGTGGTGAGTTAGGAAACTAAAAAGAAATAAACTTAAAAGTTGCTAGCTTTCCATGGAATCATCATGATAGCTTATACATTTGTACTAAATGAATTCAGAAAAATGTGAATAAAGATTTAGAATGCTCATTAGGAAAGTGTGCCTGCAGGAAGATGTTATTTAAAAGAGTTATTTGGAGAAAATATTGTGCTCACACCTCTGTAATAAGTCCCTCTATTGGGCCCTCCCTGGTGGTGCAACGAGTTAAAAAGCAGCACTGCAAGCTAGCAGCAGCCGCAGCTGTTCTATCCTCAGCCCCGAGGTGAACCACGTGGCGCAACAGACCTCTCCCATCTCACCCGCTGCTCCCTTCAGCAGTGTACATCATCACGCTACCTGTTCTGCTCCCCCTCTGTCTCTGGTGAAACCTCTCACTGCCACTGCACCTCTGGCCTGCACTCCAGCTCTGTATGCATAAATAAATAAATAAATCTTAAAAGAAAGAGAGAGTATCATGAGAAAAAAGTCCCTTTATTGGAGATGCAAATTAAAAGCACACTGAGATACCACCTCACACCAGTGAGAATGGCACATCTTAAAACAACTAGCAACAACAAATGTTGGCAAGGAGGTGGAGAAAAAGGAACTCCCCTGCACTGATGGTGGGAATGCAAACTAGTACAACCCCTATGGAAAACTTTTTGGAGGTTCCCCAAACTGCTTAACATGGAGCTTCCCTACAACCCAGCAATCCCACTCCTAGGTATCTACCCAAAAGACACAAAAACATGAATTCAAAAAGATATCTGCACCCCCATGTTTATTGCTACTTTATTTACAATTGGAAAGACATGGAAACAGCCCAAATGACCAAAAGTGGATGACTGGATTAAAAAGATGTGGTACATTTACACAATGGAATATTACTCAGCAACCAAAAAAAGAAACACATGCCTTTTGTAGTAACATGGATGGAGCTGGAAAAGATCATACTTAGTGAAATAAGCCAGAAAGAAAACAAGAAATACTGAATGGTTTCACTCATAGCAGGAGTATAATGGCCCAGGTGAGAAAATAATAAGAAGAATAATGAACAGTTTTATACCAGAGACCATTTTTATGGGGGTGAAGTGGGGAATGGAATCAAAAACAGTGGGGAGAAGGAAATGCACTGGACTTGGGTGATGGCACATGGGTGATTTGGTGATGGGAAGCCCAAGAGGATTACAACTGAGATGGAAAAATGCACATAATGATGTAAAAGCAAACTATTATATTATTTTTTTAAAATTCCCTTTATTAAATTATTCTCAATACCTTTAAACATACCAGTTACTCCACTCTGGACCCTGACTGATATATATGGTGATTTTTTTTTTTAATCATCAACATTTTGGTATAAAACATTGAAATGCTATGAACACTCAATTATTGAAATAAGTGATTTTAAAAACAAATTCACTGTTTTGAAAAATATATTAGACTTTTTGCTTTGACTTCTTTTTTAATTGATAGTTCTTTACATTAGACATCTTGGGTTTTTAGAAGCATTTTAAAATCTCTTCCTACCATGTTGAAGAGATTAATTTGCTACACAATAAAAGAAGTGGCTTTATCTGAATAAAACAAAATGCTAGTTAAAGTTTGCTTTAACCAATTGGAATTGCCCTCCTTTTCTGAAATTGGAAACATGGAGCTTCCCATTGTTTTTTCATTACCCTTATTGGGGCAAACCATCCCAATTTGGGTAGGTTCTTGGTTGACTTGGGCAAATGGAAAAGAAATCTTGGAGTCTCTGGTAGATTTGACAGCGCTTTAATGCTGAGGCAAGGATCCGGACACATAAACACACAGTGGGCAAGAAGACAGGAATGAGGGAGACATGAAGGTTGGGAAGCAGGTGGAACCAAGCATCCCAGTGTCATTGATTTCCATGCTTTCCCTCTGGCTTTTCTCCTGGTGTTTTTGTTCCCTTAGAATCTTGAAACAAATGTATTTCCACCACAATATAAACTTTCTGATCTATTAAAAAAACAGTAATGATTGTAATTATTCAGCATCATTAATGAAATCCTACCTAAATCTAAACTTTGTCTATGCATGTAAAGTACTAATAGTAGTTATCTTTGGTAGTTGGGATTATGATGTCATTAATTTTTCAGTTTCTAACTTTCTGTATTTTAAAGAATGGTTATTGTATCCATAATGTCAATAAAATATAGATTTGCTTGTAAAAACTACATAAGTTTATTAACTTTATCATGACAATATAAGCTTCTAGTTGGTCCAAATTAAAATTAATTGGCTTTTAAAGCTCAATTTCTCTAAGTATGATTTTCACTCTAAACCATTGATATAATCTCCATGGATATGTTAAGTAACATCTTTTCATTGCCTGGGTTTAAAATCTCTCTTGCTTTTCCATGCATTTCACCATCAATGGTAGAACCATAAGAACAAAATTATTCACAAAGTTTGTGTACACATACAACAATTTAATAAATGGATATTTTGGATTGGAAATATCCTTGTGTAAATCTAATTTTAACATGCTTCATTTATAGTAAAATCTCCCCACCCAAAAACCATACCCCTATAAGTATTTTAAAAAATAATTTACATACTCTGGGAAAAGCATGAAAACTAATATTTTCATTGGAAGGTATCCACATGTGTGGTCACAAAAGAATGTATTAAATCATGTCATTCCCAACCAAAACAAAAAGGGTATAGTATTAAGAATGATGAATCAATTAATCAAAATTCTCACGAAAGCATAGAATTATTTTTAAGATAAGAAATAATATGAAGGAAAAAATATGGATCAGTATACTATGAATATACTTAATTTCACTGATAATATCCAATTTATATACCCCATCATATTTTACTATTTAGTACAATGTGCACAAAGCTATTAATATTTTATTTCATATTATCAATTATGGAAAATTCATCCAAGGCACTTTGTGAAAATGTAATGAGGTAAGTTATTTTTAGAAATCTATGAAATGTGAAATTGTAGTCTTTAAATATTTTCATATTATGGTTGTTCACATGACAAAATATTTTGAATTATTTTTAAGCCAAGTTTGATGCATGTTTCCTCTCAGAATTTAAAAACTCTAACAAAGTAACTGCAATTTTCAAATTATAAATAACAAATCCACCCATTTTTCCCTTTAGACAATAAAATCTGTCCCATAAACCATAGGAAAAAATCTAGATATAAATGTTCCCAATACTTACCCCTGAATGTTGAAACTTGTTATGATCTTATTCTACTTCTATTTGTTTTATGTACTTTCCAAATTTTCTATGAAAATATTTTATTTTATAATAAAATATAATTTGAAATTAGAATTTTAGTACATATTGATATATATGACATTGCTATATACATATATTTTATTACTCTATATACATTGGTATATAGATATAACAAATATTTTGAGAAAAATTGAAACTTGTATACTAACCAATACTTACTAAACATTAATGATTAATGACTAAATACACTTCTAAGTCCTTTTTACTTATGGAGTTATTCACTCTTTCAACAGTAGCTAGGGCTATTATTTTCAGGTAAGGAAAAAGTGGTGGAGTTACTATAAGTTCTCACAGTTACATAGCATGATGATATAGGCAGTTAGGTCTTAAAACCAAACAATTTGACTATAGAGCACATGTATTAAATTGCTTTTACAGAGTATACTTGAAAGTGTTTGTCTTTTTGATTTTCTCTTCATGAAAATACAACTCAGTTGAATGTGATTTTAATGCAAGATGTAAACTTCCCTGATAATTTTAATTATTTTTTATAACTAACAAAAACTAATTTGGTGACAGAGCTGCAACAATATAAAAGGACTGATCACAAATAAAAGTGATTTAAGTTTAAGAGCAAAATCTATAAAAATGATTGCAAAGAGTATTCAAATATTTTAAGTTGAAAAATATTTCTCTAATAAGAATTATAGCTTCCCCTATAGACAAGAAATCTTAATCATATTTTATTTTTCATTATGAGAAAAGAAGTAAAAAAATCAAATTTAAATCCCCATGTAACACTTTATTTTCTCTATGATTTTTCTAGGAAGTATCACTTGACAATTTATAAATGTTTGTATATATGTACATACATATATGTTCCATTGACACAAAGTCAAATATCCAAATTAAATATGAAAAATAAAGAATGAATAAACTTGGTTTAAATAATAACAAACTATTATTTTTACATTCCTAATATTTCTAATAAGATGTATGCTCTTGATCTACATGTACCTTATTAAATTAGCATTATGCAAAACTTTTTATTAAATGTTAAAGATAATTCTGACAAGTTTTCAAGCAAATACATTCAATATAGAACAACTAAATATCAATACTATGAGAGAAGATGGCAACAGAGAAGGAACTTTCCTGATTCCTAGGTCAATAATCTGTGTTATCCAGCCAAGAATTACATCTATAGAATCCTGTAACTTAGAACAAAACAGAAACATCTATTGGATATCTGAGATCAGCACTGTATGAGAAGTACATACAGTGAGGAGATCCATGCTTCATTGAACAAGAGGTAGATGAGATATGTCAGGAGACTGGCATTTGGAGGTGTAGACTGAAACACAAATTGCTGTGCTGCCTTTCTGTCTGATTGTGGCACTGGAAAGATGAAAGCTGAGTAGTGTGGAGGCACACAACTTTTACTGAGGAGAAGCCAGAAGACTAGATCCCTGGTGAAAAGAATTAGGACAGTGTTTTGGGCTGCTCTCACGCTTACCAACTCTACAGGACTGGTACAGACCCCATTAAACTTAATGACAATATCCAGAGAGCAGATATGTGGGAATGGAATGCTAAAGAGGGGGACTATTGGTATTACTACAAATATTTCCAGTGCTCCCTCCAACACATTTCAACCAGGGACTACATTACCTTCAGGACTCATTTATATCCAGTAACTTAGCAGCTGAAGATCAGGTCTCAAACCTAATCAAATAAAAACACATTGCCACCTGCTGGAAAAGTAGCAGTGTGAAGATATCTGTTACTAGGAAAGATACTTTATATGAAAATAAGATGTCTGGAGCAGATAAATGGCCAATTGAAAAATACAGTGCAAGATAACTTGAAATCTCAATGGAATATGACATCACACGAAGAGAACAATTCTCCAGAAATCAATCACAAAGGCATGAAAGATTTTCTTTTCCTGTTAGAGTTTAAAATATTCATATAAAAAAATTCAAAGAACTGGAAGTGAATGGAGAAAAGCAAATCTAAGTGAAAAATAAAAACTCTGACCAGCTAAAAAAAGAGATTTAAACAATCAAAAACTTCAAATGCATGACATGAGAAAAAAAATTAAATAGAAAATAGTAATAGAAATTTTATGTAACAAATAACAGTATCACAGCATATGAAAAAAAAATAAAGGAGATAAAAATCTGCAGAAAATTATAGAATAAGAATTAAACATGTAGAGAATTGTATTAATGATACAGAGGTAATAAAATGCACAAAGGACCCAAGTGGGTAAAGAAATACAATTAGGACCTGGTGGCTCAGCGGGTTACAGTGAAGGACCACGAAGCTGGCCATGGCAACTTCCCTGAAATTTTGATCCCCACTCTGGAGGTATTCCACATGGCTCAGCAGACCTCTCCCATCTAGCTCACTGCTTCCCTCAGCAGTGTACTTTGTCCATCTGCCTGTACTGCTCCCCAGTCTGGCTATGATCCTCTCATCACCCCTGTTCCCCAGTTCTTTATGGATAAATAAGTAAAACTTTTAAAAAAGAAAAGAAATACAATTTAAAAAAATAAAGAAATTGGCCTTCCCTGGTTATGCAATGGGTTAAAGCACTATGAAGCTAGCCACTTTACACAAGTTGGATCCCCATCCAGGTGGGTGACCCACATGGTGCAGCAGACCTCTCCTGTCTCCCCTGCTGCTCCCCTTAGTCTTCTCTGCTCCCCACTCTGTCTCTGGTGAATCTTCTCACTGCCTCTGCACCTCTGGCCTGTACACCAGTTCTGTATGCATGAATAAATAAATCTTTGAAATAAAATAAAGAAATGTTTTGTGAACTATCCAACTCCATTAGGAAAGGCAACATAATGTTCATTCCTGAAGAGGAAGAAAGAAGTTGACAGAAAATGTATTTAAAGAAATAATAGAAGAAAACTTCCTAAACAGGGAAACGGAACTTCATGTATAAATTCATGAATTCAAAATGACTCCAGGTTATCCAAATGTGATAAGATCTATAGCAAGGCACAGAGTCATGAAACTTCTAAAAGTTCAAGACAAAGAAGGAATATTGAAGAGTATAAAACAACAAGAAGGAAGCGGTAGAGATACGCCCATCATTCTGACATCAGATTTTTCTGATAAAACCCTATAAGCAAGGAGAGAATGGAAGGATATGTTCAAAATACTCAAAGATAAAGAAATGCCAGCCAAGAACACTGCAACCTAGAAAACTCCTTCATTTATGAAGAAAAATAAAGGCCCTCCCAAAGAGAAGCTGATGGAGTTTGCAAATACTAAATCTTCCATGTAAGAAGTGTTGAAAGGGTTATACCCCCTAAATTGAAAAGAAGAGAATCCACAAAAATTTGCATGAGGAAAAAGATAGAACAGAAAAATAAAGACAAAATAATAGCAGCAAATTTTCATTCATCATAATTACCTTAAATATAAATGAAATTAACTCATTCAACAAACAAAATGCACAGAGTGGTTGATGAGATCAGGAAATAAAACTTTCTTCTGTCACCAGATTAATTTGAGCTCCAAAGCAAATGTTGTTGTAAATGATTGTGGGGGAAAAATCCCATAAGCAAATGGGATTTAACCAAAGGCAGGAATAGCCATACTATTCTCTCTCTCTTTCTCTCTCTCTCACACACACACACACACACACACACTACATGTATGCATGATCTGCTTGCTCACATAACAATTTTTCTTTCCTCTGTTTTTCTCTTCTCTATGAATTATCAAAAGCAACCAAGGAAATTCTAAACAGTGGTACTTATTGA
>NW_004567113.1:3654132-3662610 GCF_000260355.1 Condylura cristata
CACACACACACACACACACACACACACACACACACACACACACAGATGTCCAGCTAAAGAAAGTAACAAGAGGAAAAGAGCAGTATATTGATATAATAAAATTATTAAAGAATCAATAAATGTGGAAGGCATGATAAATCATCATGTATGAGCCAAACTTAAGAGAAATAATTAAGCACCTATTATATAAGGAAATTATTAACATATATTAACTGTTGACAATGAAAAGGAAATTGTCAGCAATGCAATAGTGATGGGAATTCAACACCCCCACTTCACCAATGTACAGGTGAAGCAAGCAGATAATCAAAAAGAAAACAATAGCATTAAATGAGGAATTAAACCATATGTGCATAAAAAATATTTATAGGATACTGCTTCCCACAAAAAAAAAACTGATAACTCATTATTCTCAAGTGCACATGTAACATTCTCCAGAATAAACCATATGTTAGGCCACAAGAAAGCATCAATAAATTCATGAAAATTGAAATCTTACCAAGCATCTTCTTTGACTACAATGGTATAAAGTAATAATCAACCACAAAAAGGAAGCAGGATAAATCTCTAAATATGTGAAGTTTGAACAACATACTATTGAATAATTATTGAGTTAATGAGGAAATTAAAAAAGAAATTTAAAAATACCTGGAGACAATAGAAGATGAATATAGGAACTAAAGATGCTATGGGAGGCTGCAGAGTAGTATCGACAAGTAGGTAGTTAGCAAAACAAGCCCATATCAGGAAACAAGAAAGAGCTTAAATAAGTAATCTAAAAATAACAAAACCAAAGGACAATAAGAAAGAAATGATAAAACCAAGAGCAGAAATAAACAAAAGAGACATCAAAAAAAGCAACCCAAAACATTAATGAAACCAAAAGCTAAGTCTTTGAAAAAAGAAAACAACTAAATGGACAAGCCTTTAATTACGTTTAATTTAAAAACAGAGGAAAACTCTAATAAATAAAATCAGAAATAAATGGGGGAGAAGTTATAATAGATATCTCAAAAATCGTAAGAGACTACCATAAACATCAACATGTCAATACTGAATAATCTAGAAGAAATGGACAAATTTGTAGAAGTTTACAGCTTTCTGATATTGAATCAAGAAAAATTAGAAAATATGGGCCAACCAAATATAAGCAAGTTTATTATAAATTGTAGTTAAAAATTTCCTCAAAAATAAAATTTCCAGCAGCAGTCCCTCTGCCCACCTGTGACTATGCAGGTGCTTCTTTCCACCCACTCTCTACCTCTGCAGTGCAGCAGTCTCCTGCCTGCCTGTGACCTGTACCATGGCAGGACTTCTCTGCACTGACCTCCCTCAGGGGAGGCCTTTCTCCTAAGACCCCCTGCCTGCAACCATGCAGGATTCTCTCTCTGCAAACCTGTCCGTTTCCGGGCAGCTCTTTCTGCCCATTTGTGCCTATGCAAATGTCTTTTTCTCCTCTGTCTCTTTCTAATAAACTTACTTTTAAAAAATAAAATAAAATAAAATTTCCAGACCAGACAGTTTCACTAGTGAGTTCTACTAAAGTTTCAAAGATGAACTAATTGGTCTTTCCATGCTACAAAAAAAAAATTGAATTAGAGATAATGTTTCCAAAACCATTTTATGAGGCTAACATTACTCTGATACCAAAAGCAGACAATGACATCATCAAAAAAGAAAATAGCACACCAATTTCCTGATGAATGTACATGCAAAAATTCTCATGAAAACCTTAGAAAACCAAATTCGACAATACATTAGAAATATGATGCATTATCACAAGAGGGAGTTATTCCAGCAGCAAAAGGACAACTTAACACAACATCAGAAAGTCATTCAATGTAAGTCAACACAACATCTAAGGGAAAATAAAAATCATGTGATCATATTAGTAGATGATGAGAAAACACTTGATTAAAATCCATTTATGACAAAAATTCCAAAAATGGGAGAAGGAACTATTCTAAGCATAATAAAAGTCATGTGTGGCAAATTCACAGCTAACATGATACTCAAAGAAAAAAGACTGAAAGCTTTTTCTGTAACATTAGGTATAAGACAAGAATGTCCCCTTTCACCACTACTATTAAATATGGTAGTAAGATTCCTAGCTAAAGCAATCTGGCAAGGAAAAGATTAAAGGAATCCAAATTGGGAAACAAGAATTGAAAATATATTATTTGCAGAAGACATAATAATATACTTAGAAAAGACTGATAAACCTCTGAAAAACTATTAAAAACAATGAAATCAGAACAAATATGCAAAAATCCTTATATGCAAACAATGATCAGAAGAGAAGGATTTCAAGAGAAAAAAAAATCTCTTAATTATTGCATTAAAAAGTGTTAAATACATACTTATTAGGGAAATGCAAATGAAATCCTCTGTGGGATACAACTTCATAACCTGTAAGAATGGCCCCTATCAGCAAGAAAAAACAACAAATGTTGGGGAGGTAAGGAGAAAGAGTTGCCTTCTTACACTGGTGGTGAAAATATTGACTCCATGTAAAACAGTACAGAGGTTTCTCAAAACCTCCGCACTTGATTTTGACTATTTCCAATCGCCAAGTTATGGAAACAACCTAAATGCCCAAAGATAGATGAATGGACTAAGATGAATATACTATATATAATACTATATGCAATATAATATAACATAATATATAGTGTAATATAGTATATATAACATATTATATAACATAAAATCACATATACATAATATACACACAATGGAATAATATTTGACTATAAAAAGATCAACCGTTTCCATTTGTGACAATATGAATGGAATTGGAAGAAATTATGCTAAGAAAATAAAACAGAAGGACAAATACCTCATGGTTTTATATCTGAAATACAAAGGGGGAAAAATCCCAAAGAGTCTTACAAAAACAAACCCTAGAAATCTAACACTACCAGTGGGGGTTGGTGGTTGGAAAGTAAATGTGTGAAGGGGCCCATTGTACTATAATGTCACTATCTCCTTCTATACTGAAAGGAGGACTATGGGTGCATTAGTGTTAGATGTGGGCTGCTAACATACTTGTGAAGACGTGTGATCCTACACCTCTGGATCAAAACAATATTGTAAACTACTACTACCTCAATAAAAACTGTATAAAATTTTAAAAAACACAATAGGCAGCAAAAAAGTAGTTCATTATCACAGCCCAAAACTTGCAAGTTCATGTTTATCTGCTTTTCTGGATAAGAAAAAGGACATTACATAAAATTCAAGAATTTCTGAATATAGAATGGGCTTGAAATAAAAATAAACATATATGTACATGGCAAAATACTGTGGAAATAGAAAAAATGAGTAACATATTCAAGGTAAATGAGACATATTTTCCAACTTAACATTAATCAAATAATCTTCCTTAATGAAAGTTATTGGATTAGTTAGAGTTGCTATGCAGGATTTAGCTTTTAGGTATAAACACGCAGGATTAGTTTTCTATCTACCTGTTCAGATTCCTTGACACAAACTTCTACCCTTATCATATTTAATATAACTTTATATTAACAGTGTGTTATTAACATTTAGATTTTTGTTATGAATATTTCTCATACATTTATCATTTTAAAAAACTTAGACTGTATCACTGAGGTGTGTCTGGCCCAAAGTCAAGGGTATATGTAAACTTTGAACAAAGATTCTATCCTTTCAGTATAGAAGGAGATAGTGACATTATAGTACAAGGATATCTTCGGTTCTTTTATCTAGAGGAAAGGAAAATCAAAATCCTCTCTATTTCACGTAAAGGTCCATATAGTAGCAGGGGCATCCAAATAGCAATCCCTGCTAGAAAAGAAATGTGTTGGTCCATTAGAACTGAGGCTAAATATCAACTCTTACACATAGATCCAAATATAGTGGTCCTGGCAGAAGAAAGTCACAGCGAAAGGCAGAGCCAGGGACACCTGAGAGCAGGACGGAAGTAACTTGAGCTCAAGCTGTACTTGTTGTGGATACAAGTATATGGAAAAAACAAGCAGAGAACAAATCACGTTACCTTAATTTTAGAAAGTTCTCTGAAGGTGGGTTTCAAATCTCCTGGTGTGTCTTTTTGTAATGTTTTTATCTTACTTTTTATTGTGGACTTCTCAAACATACAAAATAGAAAAAAGAATAGAATGAAGTCCCAATGCATGCATTACCATCCTCAAGAATTAATAGCATTAATAAAATTTAAAATTTGAATATCCATTTTTTTATATTTTTAAAACACTTTATTATGACAATAGCCAATTTTTAAGATTATAGATCTACTTGAATAGTGTTTTAGTTTAGTGTCTCCCAGTTCCCTTACTTATGTTTTGGAAGCAATTACTTTGAAACTTTACTCAAAGCCATGCTATCTACCACCCCTCAGGTCATTTATACTTGAAACTACAAGACACTACAAAATACTACAACAGTTTTTTCCTGTTTTTCCAGATTGCACAGATTAGATTTGGGTTTTTTTTTCTTTGCAGGGGGGTGGGGGTGGGAGGAGGGATTCTCAAAGAAATACTAATAATCCAATATTTATAGGATGGCTTCCCAAAGAATCAAAGAGCTCACTGAGATTTTCTAGCTAAACACCAGGGAAAAAATTTCCTCATTTCCTTAATACTATTAATATTCATTTCTCTGTAAGATTCATAAAATAGACTTTTCCTCTTTATGTATGCACATGCTATCAATTTATTAATAGAATATTATCTTTTTTATCAAAAGGTTAAGAATTGAAACAATTCTAAAAGTTCTCAAATTACACTACTACAATTTCTGCATCATGGCTGTCTTTCACACTAAATAATGAGTACCTTTAATTAACACAACCAGGATTCTCCCTGGAGAACAAAGTGTTAAGTCGCAGCACTATAAAGCTATCCCTAGTCACTGAAGCACAAGTTTGATCACCAGCCCAGTAGCTAATAGGCCTGGCACAACAGATCTCTCTTGCCTTGCCCATTGTTCCTTTCAGCAGTGTATTTCAGTCAATTTGCCTGCCTGCTATGCTCCCCACCCTGTCTCTAGGAAGCCTCTCACCACTCCCCACCTTCTGGCCTACATCCCAGCTCTTGTATGCATAAATTAAAAAAAAATTAATAAAGCCACGCAGTTTTCATGACTTCCTTCATTTGTTCTGAGTGGTTTCCTTTCTAACCCAACCCTAGCCAAGTCATAAAATTTGGCTTGATCAACAAGTCTACAGACATGAATTCATCTTTTTTAAAAAGATTTATTTATGCATGCATGCAGAACTGGGGTACAGGCCAGAGGTGCAGGGGTGGGGAGAGGTTTCACCAAAGACAGAGCAGGGAGCAGAACAGACTAATCAGGGAAGTCCACTGCTGAGGGGAGCGGAGGGTGAGACAGGAGAGGTCTGTTGCACCATGTAGATCACCTCTGGGGCAGGGGATTGAACTTGCAGTGAGGGGGCTGCGGCTAGCTTGCAGTGCTGGGTTCTAACCCAGTGTGCCACCAGTGAGGGCCCCAGACATGAATTCTTAAAAACAAACCCACCCAGAGGGGTCAAACTGGAGAGCATTATTGTGTAACTTTACTATTGCTTACATATTCTGACTTCAGAATCGTGAAGAGTGATTTCCTCTTCTGTTAGTTTGTTCCAAGATAGACATCAGACCATGTAGTACCAACATGAGGAATTTCCTTGTGGTAGTGCTTAGCTAATATGCCAATATAATGCGGGGTAAAAATAATTTCACCGAAAATTATTTTTTCTTTGTTTTAAAATTAAAAAGTTTGGCCCTCCCTGGTGGCGCAGCGGGTTAATGCACTGCACTGAGAAACTAAAGCCACTTCTGCACGAGTTCGATCCCTGCCTGCCCCGGAGGTGACCACATGGTGTGGCAGACCTCTCCTGACCCGCCCGCTGCTCCCCTCGGCAGTGTACTTCGCTGATCTGCCTGTTCTGCTCCCCACTCTGTTCATGGTGAATCCTCTCACCCTCCCCATCTCTGGCCTGTACCCCAGTTCTATACGAATAAATAAATAAATCTTTAAAAAAAAAAAAAGTTCACTGATTATGCCCACCCTAGTGGCACAGTGGGTTGAAGCACAGCACTGAGAAGCTAAAGCCACTTCAACACTAGTTCTATCCAGCCCCAGAGGTGATCCACATGGTGCAGCAGACCTCTCCTGACCCGACCACTGATCTCCTCAGCAGTGTACTTCATCAGTCTGCCTGTTCTGCTCCCCACTGTCTCTGGTGAATCCGCTCACCGCCTCTGCACTTCTGGCCTGTACCCCAGTTCTGTATGCATAAATAAATAAATCTTAAAAAAAAAATTCCCCGATTAGGTTCACAAAAAGTTCAAGGCAATCCATTTTTTTTTCCTTCAGAGTTACTAGTCTGTGTTTTTTTCTTACAACCTTTTTTGGATTTGCAAGAACTTTCTTTGGAGATTTCATTCACAAATGACCATAAAATTATCTGGCAATATCAGTATACAGTGTATTTAATTCAAAATGCTTACACAATGAGCATATGTGCACGGCTTACCATTCATCACATTTTTTTTTTTTTTAATAAACTTGTAAGTGCCACCATGTGCTACCACTTTCTGACATATAGAAACTTGAAAGCTGTGCTGGGTGACATGAGGAATGGAATTTACATGTTACTTACTGACAAATTTCCTGTTGTATTGTATAACTACAACAATTGATTACAGCTTTAAACTTTTATTATAATGCATTTTTACTTTCATCATTAAGAGTTTTAAGGAGTATGTTGTTATGAATTGAAGAAATAGAAAAGGAAAAGGAAGGATGGGGAAAAGAGTAGCAAGAAGAAGAGGAGGAAACAAAGGACAAAAAATCTGAAAATAAAAAATGGGATGGGTGCAGGCAGAAGAGTAAGTTTAAGAGGGAGAAACTGAGAGAATGAGGAACAGTTTTGTTGGTTCTCACAGTATAAGGTGTGATTATTTCCAACAACACCCGGAAGATAAAAATCTTCCTTTATAACTGAGATGATAAATATTTAAAACTAGCATATTCTCTTTACTCTCAAAGGAAATTTTTCTCTTACTATTTGTTACATTACAATAACAATAGCTACTGCTATCTCCTGGTTTTCTCTTGTCACAAAGTCAGTAACAAAAAGCAAACAGATATGTACATAAAGGAAGAATGTGGCTTCAGGAAACCTCTGAACCCAAATCCCTGTCACTTCTTCAGCTGACAGTGATCCTTTGTTAAGTTTAAGTATTACTTTTGCAAGTGGTATCTCCTTTCACAGATGAGGAAGCTATAGTTTAAGTATCATTGTAAGTAGAGTGAGGTTCTTTTCTGTGTTTTGGGTAATTGTTACCCTAGGGTCTTCTATGCCTGGATAAATCATCACTTAGCCATCTGTCTGCTCTTCTTACCTCTAACTGTGATCTTGCCAACACTGGCCTCTGCTTGTTTCCCATCAGCACTGCCACTCCATTTCTCCACAACTGAGGGGGCTCAAGAGGGCTTTGACATTTTCCTGGTACTTTTAAAATCTTTTGTGAACCTGGTGACAAACATCTTTTCAAAATTTGGAACAGCTTCAGAAACTTCATTCATTCTGAAATTCCCAAAAACTTGAAGTAGCTGCACTAGTTACTATTCATTTATTTATATTGTTGGCTCCAGGATCTCCCACCAAAATTATAAAAATGACATCTAAAAATTGTAGCAAATTTATCCAGTTATATATGATTCACTAATTATTTTTTTATATTAAGTCTCATAATCTAATTATGCCTTATAATAATAGCTTCAAGCTGTAAGGAACCTTAGAAAAATTTTTTTTGTCACTTTAAAAAATTTCAACTTCAGCTGAAATAAATCTTTTTTGTGACTTTATTTCTACATTTGAATGACTTCACTTTATTCCATCAGTGCCACCTCTACAAATATGTCTTGTTGCCTTGGTTGCCAGTTTAAATGTCTCTTCCCTGGGGCAGCCTTCTTAGACTCTTCAAAGTTAGCCACTTTCACAAACTATATTTATAGTTTTATAGCATCTGCACTTTCCTTCATAGTGCTTGTTATGAAGCATTATGTTACCTGTTAATTCAAGTAATTAATATTTGATGTCAGTGTTTACAGACTAATGGTACCACGTGGCAGAATTTGTTTCATCTTGCTCCCTAATATATCCCTGGCACTTACCACACAGTGACTGGTACATAATAGATGCTCATTACATAGTTGATAAGTGAATGAATATGTTTCTCAATGTAACCACAGAAATTCTTGCTTATTTGGCTTACGAGGAATGACAAAGAAAAAATAGCCCTTTTGTTGTGTATCTGCTGCATGTACTGAACCAGGTTGGGTGTTTTGCTTGCATTTTCTTACAACACCCCTGTGAAGTAGCATACATTCCTACAGATGGGGACAGTGAGCTTTAGGAAAAATAAATAATTTGTCCAAGTTTTCCCAGCTAGTAGTTGAAGTTTGACTGATTTAAGATTTAAAAAA
>NW_004567113.1:3663985-3680048 GCF_000260355.1 Condylura cristata
AAAAAAAAAAAGTGTTAGTTGCTTCAAAGCTCAATCTTGGTTGGCTTAAAAATTAATATATAGCACAATTACATTTTATAAAAGATTGATTTATTTATGTATATAAGATCTGGGGTACAGGCTAGAGACGCGGAGGGTGAGAGGATTCACCAGAGACAGAGTGGGGAGCAGAACAGGCAGATCGACAGAAGCACACTGCTGAGGGGATCAGCGGGCGGGTCAGGAGAGGTCTGCCTCGCCATGTGGAGCTCCTCTGGGGCAGCCGGGAATCGAACTCATGCGAAACTGGCTTAAGCTTCTCAGTGCTGTGCTTTAACCCGCTGGGCCACCAGGGAGGGCCTCAATTACATTTTTTACACACACACAGAAGAAATCATTTTTTATATTTGTCACTAGGTTTTTTTATAACCAACAGAAAAACTCATTCTTTTCTTTCTTCTTCAGATGGATTCCTTCTTTTGCAGTCTACCTTGGAATTCTAAATGGTACCCATTACTGTCTTTCTATAAAGTGTGCTATCCTTTGAGACAAAAGAAAAGTAGAAACTTATTGAAAGAGAGGGAAGGTGCTGTATGGTAGAAAGTAGCTATTTATATGGTCAGATTTATGAGGGACTGTTAATATGGAATTTACACCTTCAAAATTACATTGCTAAGAATCTTTTAATTACAGCTCTACTACTTACTGAATACTTTCTCCTTTTATTTCCTCTGAAAGCTATTAACACTATCTTAAAAACAGTCAAGATGTTGTGATAGATATACAAAAATAAATTATTTTCTACATGTTCCATTTATTTTGTAGAACTTTGTAGAAACTTTAAGACAGTGTGATTAGAGTCCAAATTTGAATACAAGCATCATTTTGGAAATTAGATAATAGCAATTTTAACATGCAAGAAAATGGAATTTGAGTGTCTATTGTGTACCTAGATCAAGAGAAATTTCCTAATTTTATTACAATACGTCAAAATCAAAGAACACTTTATAATTTAAGTATTATTCTAGAATGGCCACTACCAGGAGAAGGGTGGGATAAAATAAACTTCCATTTCACATCAAATGAAAGGAATAAGGAGAGTAAAGTTAGTGTTATTAAACCTATTGTTATATGAATATTTAAATGAATCAAATTAAGCATTTTTAGTCAAAAATAGTTTTTATTTTTTAATTGGCCAAAGTATTGTATGTCCATTCTTCTGTTCATCGCCTTTTATGTCCAAGGGTTTCAATATGTCATTACTAGATTAAATTGCTACTGATTTGGGATTTATATTGTTTTCCTTGTGAATGAAGTGTGACTCAAGTGTGCAAAACTTGCAAGCAACATCTAAATTAAGACATATTTGCATGACTAAATTCTTCAAATAATTAACACTGAAGTACTAAATTTATTTTTAAACAATTTATATTTCAGACTGATTACTGGAATCCACACACAGTAACACTTTTTCCTTTACTGGCCCTTTAACTTGTTTGTTAGCTATCATTTTGCCAAGTGAATGGTAATACCAAAGTAAAGAATTGGATGGTTACTTATTCAGAGAGAAAACTAGGATTTCTTGGGAATGCTTTTGAGTATCATGTCTCAATTGTTTAAAATGTAGAATGTAAAAAAATGACTAAAGTTTGTCTTTCTTAGTTATATTGGATATTCTTTTAGATATAGATAGATTGAAACCATCTATTAACAATGTTGTCCACACTGAAGATATAATTCCTTGTCTCTGTATCCTGTAGAATATAAACTCTAAAAGAAATTTGAAAAAGGCCTTTGAAGATGTCCATTGCTTTGGCTGTGTTTCAGATTTGGCTGGATCTGAGTAATGCAGCTCAAGATAGAAGGAGGACTTGTCACCTGGAGGACTTGTGAAAATCAGCACACTTCTGTGTAGAGTGTGTGATTAAGGCTATAGACCCAATTTTATTCACTGGGAGAGATTTGTCATGATTCCTACAAAATGAGATTGTGTGTCTTAAAGAAAAAAAAATCAGAACCAAATAAATAGCCCTGAAATATATAAACAGTAATACTATGTTCTTTATCTCCTTTAGGCAATGATACTAACAAATAATAAATCATCTGTCTGGTGTGTTAAAAACTTGTATGGAACTTAGTTCAGTTATTGTAGTTAAGGCTTTCTTTGTAATTCTGATTGAGAAAAGTAAGAAAACAACAACAACAACAACTAATTGATTTCTACTCTGTAATCACAGTTTAAGACTAGGAATACTCTATTATCTGGGTAGTTAAGAATGCTGCAATTGTATTGATTTACTCAAAAACTCTTACTGAGTTCTTACTCTACAAAAGACATTCTTCTAGGAATAAAACTATTGTAATTAACTATGTACCTTCATGAAATCAACATTTTAGTGTGTTTAATAAGCAATAAAAGATTTACATACATTATTTTCAAATGCTATAAAGACCCATAAAGCAGGATAAGGGAACTGTGAGTAATGGTGTGAAGGGCTGGAACTTTAGATTAGGTCAAGAGCTTTTTAAATAGTGACAGTTACACTATAAATAGTGGTGAGTTTTATAAAAAGAGAGTACTACAGATATCTGGGGGTGTCAGATAAAATAAATACTAAAAACACAAAAATTTCTTCAGAAGGTAATGCAATGACTGTTAAAAATAGCAAGGAGAGAAGTCTGCTTTTGGGAAGGAGAAGTCAAATGCTATATGTCAGGCCTTGTAAGACATGATGAAGCTTGGATTTCTTTACATTGTAATTAGGAGTTTTAATAGGGGGTAGGCTTAATTCCATAAACATTGACTTTAAGAGTGAGATCAGATAAACTTGAGTGTAGGTATGATAGAAAATATGGTTAGAAATTGGGGAACACTGTAAATATTTTACCACTGAATCTAAATATATTGCTGATGGATTTATATAAATAATTAAGGATGATCCCAACAAATTTGCCATGAGCATAAAAATGAATGAGAATGCAACTGACTGAAATATGAAGAATGATCAAGGCAAAGGAAGAGCATAGGTCTTAAGGGAAAATTGGAATTATTCCTTATAACAAATATGCTTAAGAATTAAAAAATCTCAACATCTAAGTGATACAGCAGAAAGGTCATATTTATTTAAAAGTCAAGAGACTTTCACACTGCCTAAATTTCTGGAAGTAAATAGGCATGGGCTTTGAGAAAGATACTTTCAGTATTGTTTTTTATACATTTTTTATGTTTGTTCAAGTCTGGTTTTTATCTTGTTCTTGGGTTACCTTTATTTAAGCACTGTTGATTTACCATTAACAATCTAATAATTAAATGACAGATTTATCTACCAAGTAGACTGAATGAAAGGTTAATTATATTTACCATCTTAAAGAGGCCCTATAACTATCCAATTTCTAAACCCTTTAAAAACTTTAGAACATGGACAGGTGCATCTTTTGTTCATCCCTATAGCTTTACATTTGGCATTTACATCGACTCATTCTTTAAAGTTTGCTTTCTTTTCCCAGCTATGCCGTACACTGCTCCACTTGTAGTATGATATGCTTGCCTCAGACTCTAAAATGGTTTATACACATCTCAAAAGCATTTGTCATCTGTCCTAATCCAGTGAATGCTTAAGACCAAACCAGTTGGCTTTGCTTGGCTAAATGAAATCTGTTTGTTTGCTCTTTGGAGCTAGGTAGCAAATACAAGAATATTCCAACTTGCCTGATGCCTTTGACATGAACTCAGTTAGCATGCTAGCTGCCATGAAGTCACACTTTCTGTTTTGATAAGAGAGTAGCCAAAACTCTCAGAGATCTTTTAACAGACTCCTATAGAGAAGGGATTAGGGTTTCTATTAATATACTCAGTTCCAAGATGCTTGGATCATGGGTTATTCTACTGAACTTTTCCACTCACATTCTTCCAATGAGTTACCCTTCTCTCTAAACTGGGGTCTTATTTCAAGGGTGTTCACTAGCTCACTTAAAATGTCAACTTGCTATTTTTAAAGATGTGATTGTCAAATCATTAGTTCAATATACTGTCCTCTTTGTTGAGTAGTAATTTTAAATGTATATTTAAATGAATTTTGCAAAACATATAAGTGTAACCACCATTATAATCAAATTATTGAACAATTCCATCACTCCCAAAAGTTCTTTCATAGCTTTTTGTAGTTAATCCTCTGCTAGCTCCTCCAAATTCTGAAAACCAATAATCTGCTTGTAGTTTTACTTTTTCTAAAACATCATACATTTGAAATTATGTAGTATGTAATTTTTGTGGATGACTTTTTTCCCCCAGCATACTTTTGAGATTGATTCAAGTCTCACCATGTATAAGCAACTTCAAATTATTTTATTGATCTATTTTATTCATCCTAAAAGTTGAGTTGTTTGTATATGAAATATACTTATAAAAGAGTTTATAAAGTTATATTCAAGTTTTTATGCAGACATAAGTTTAATTTGATGTGAGTAAATACCAAAAAGTAGAATTGTACAGCTGGGTTCAATCAATCATCTTAATGTTTATTTTCTATTTGTTCCATTTATTTCCTGTTCTTTCTGTCCACTTTATCACTCTAAGTTGAATTTACTCTTTTGTAAAAGTGTAATTGTTTATTTTTTCACAATATAGGATTTCTCTCCTCCCACCACCAAAGTACCTTCAGCCCTCCAACACATGCTTTCTTGTGCCCCACCCCCAACTCTTTACTCTACCCTTCTCTCTCCATTCCAGAGTGTCTCAGATCTCTGGTCCTCTTTCAAGGACCAGCTTTACAGTTTGTTTTTGAGCCTAGATTCAGCATATAAGTGAAAATATGCAGTATTTATGGTTCTTTCTCAATCACTTAGCTTACTTAATCCAAATCCTTCAGTTCAAACCATGTTACCACAATAGCATGAGTTTTATCTATTTTGATGACTGAGTCATTTCCCATTATTTATATGTAGTTCCTCTCTCTTTTCCTGCATTCTTTTGGAATACCTATTTTTAATAATAAACTTTATGTTCACTATTGGTTTATTATCTTTCAGTATTTGTCTTAGGTCTTCAGGGATTCTCAAAGGATCTACAATATACATGCTTTTAAATTTATTGTATTGTTCTTGCAAATAATATAACACTTCGTATGTAAGAAATTTGTAATAGTAGTCTCCATTAACTTTCTTCCTTTGCTATTTTAAAATATACTTTACTACTTTCTTGTTATATATATTAGAAACTCTATAGACTATTATTGTTTATGCCTAAAACAATCAATTAAAAAAGAGGAACTACATATAAATAATGGGAAATGACTCAGTCATATAGTTTCCCACCATTAACCATTTATGGAAGTCTTTATTCTATGGGGTATTAATTTCCTTTTGCTCTTCTTGTAACATTTTTTTAAGCTTTATTTATTTATGCATTCAGAATCGGGGTACAGACCAGAGGTGCAGAGGTGGTGAGAGGATTCACCAGAGACAGAGTGGTGGGCAGAACATGCAGATCCACGAAGTACACTGCTGAGGGGAGCAGCAGGCTGGTCAGGAGAGGTCTGCCACGCCATGTGGGTCACTTCCCTGGCCAGGAATCAAGCTCATGCTGAAGTGGCTTTAGTTTCTTTTAGTGCTGTGCTTCAACATACTGCACCACCAGGGAGGGCCAGTCTAACATTTTTTTATAGTGTAGATTTGCTGCTGATGTTTTCGGCTTTTACTCACTTGAAAATGTATTTATTTCACCTTTGTTTTTAAAACTTTTTCTTCTAATTAGTGATTTTTAATTTTAGTATTTAAGAAAGTGCCAAAGTTTTAAATCCTTTTGAAGTTTTTATGGCACAGGATTTCTCCCCTCACATGTGGTCAATGTACATCTTCCACAACGAAAGCACCCATAATCTTTTGCCATAGCCCAGTGTGATCTTCCTGTGCTCATCCTTTCTTTAATCCTTCCCTTACTTCTTCTAAATTCCTCAGGTCTATTGTCAACTTCAAAGGTTTGTTTTAAAATTTGTCTTTGTCTAAACCTTTGCTGTGTTCTCTATATTCTACATATTAAGTGTCACCATCAGTATTTATCTTTCTCTTTTTTGTTTTACTTACTTCATTTAGCATAATCCCTTCAGGCTCCCTACATGTTGCTGATATATGACTGGGTTTACCTTTTTAGGTCACTGATTACTACCCCATCCCTTAATCTACTTATTAATTTAGGGCTTTAGTTTGTTTCCACATTTTTGACTATTGTAAATAGTGTGGCAATAAAGATGGGAATGCAGTTTTCCTTTTATATTAGTGTTTTGATATTCTTTAAGTAGATAATTAGGAGTGCAACTGCTAAGTACTATGATATATTTAACCTTCATAGTGGAAAAAGATTCTCACTATCAACCTTAGGTTAGAAGATGTTTTTTTTTTTTTCAGTAGTTAGAAATGTTCTATGTCAGATGTTGGACAAGATGTCAGGAGAGTGAAGACGCTGGAATAACCTCTTCCACACATTTACTACCAAATAATGTGTAAAAAAAGACAACGGCCCCTGAATAAAGAATGACTGACTATTGTGGGCGTCAAGAAGTATGACACAATAGAGGTGGAAAAAATCCCTGCAATTTAATTCTGTTTAGTTTCAATGGGGCAATGAAAGCTAAGTCATGAAGAGGGGACAATTATAAAGATTTTTTCTACTTAGTTGACTGAAGTGTTCATACCACCATTGTAGTGTATAACAACAGCCTGGGGACTACACAGGAAAGGAGGGTACAGAGAGTCAGTATGTAATACAGAGACTTAACATTCAGAGGACAGGAGAGGCAGATAGAGAGCCATGACATAATACCTCAGTAGTAGCAAGTGCCTGAAGTGTACAGTATGCTGCTGTGTAGTAATCAGACATGCAGAACTTGAGAGTAAAATGCCCCACATTTTAGGCTCTCCTTGGTGGTGCAGTGGGTTAGAGCACAGCACTAAGAAGCTAAAGCACTTCCACATGAGTTCCATCCCGGCCATGGAGGTGATCCACATCGTGCAGCAGAACTCTCCTGACCCTCTGCTGCTCCCTTCAGCAGTGTATTCTGTTCTGCTCCCCACTCTGTCTCTGATGAAGCCTCTCCCCACCCCTGCACCTCTGGCCTGTACCCCAGTTCTGTATGCATAAATAAATAAATAAATAAATAAATCTTTTTAAAAAATGCCCTACATTGGCCCTCCCCGGTGGCGCAGCAGGTTAAAGCACTGCACTGAGAAGCTAAAGCCACTTCCGCATGAGTTCGATTCCCGCCTGCCCCGAAGGAGATCCACATGGCGTGGCAGACCTCTCCCGACCCGCCCGCTGCTCCCCTCAGCAGTGTACTTCATCGATCTGCCTGTGGTGAATCCTCTCACTGTCCCTGAGCCTCTGGCCTGTACCCCAGTTCTGTATGTACAAATAAATAAATCTTTAAAAAAAAAAAAAAAGCCCTACATTTTAAATAGGTGTTCTTGAGGACAGTGTACAGAATTAGAAACTTCTAGCATGAAATATATGTAAGAGAGTGATTGTAAGTTTTGTAGGCTTATGGGTTTGACCTTAGGTTACCCAGACATAAATAACTGGAGCCCAAAACAGTAGAGATTTATTTATTGGTTCTCTTGCGTCTTCATACAGGACAAGCTATCCTTTGGTCTTTTGCTTGTTTTGTGGAACACCATCACATAGTGCCAAAGTTGAGATAATAACTAAATAATATTTTGCCATTAGTGAGATCAAGGGCCTGAAACAGGAGTAAGTAAGGTTCTGATCTTAAAAGGCAAAAGCAACAAATGTGACCCATGACACTACTCCATCCATAGCTCTTCTTGGTGCTATGTCTGTTGAATGATCACAAAAGCCATATATCAGAACTGAACCACAGCTGGAGAAGTTGAGACAGGCAATAAGTATATATTTTTAAATGATCACCTGAAATGCAAATGACTTCAGCTCTTCAATTAAAAGATGTGCAGTGGTTGAAAGATTACAAAACAAAATCCAACATTGTAGTATTTATAGGCAACTCATCTTCTTATTAAAGACAAACATAATCTTGAAGCTCAAGGCTGGAATATAATCCTAAAAAATATCAAGAACAGCTATACTAATATCAGATAAAATATTTCCAATTAAAACAATATTTAAGATAGAGGTGGACACTATACTTTTATGATGAATAGCATAATAGAACAAGAAGATAAAACACATAAATATTCATGTAACCAGTGATAGACCACTAAGATATATAAAGAAGTACAAATACAATTTAAGAGCTATAGTTACAATAACACAATAATTGTAGGATTTTAATATTGCACTTACAACCATGGACAGACCTATAAGACAAAACATAAATAAGGAAATAAACTAGATCAGATATATTTACTAGACATTTACAGAACATTCCATCACAAAAGTGCAGCATACACATTTTTCTCAGGGACACAAGGATCATTTTCAAGAATAGACCACATGTTAGGGCATAATTGATTTGTTAATAAACTTATGAAGAATGAAATTTTGCCAACTATTCTTTCTGATTAGAGTGCCACAAAACTAGAAATAACTATTTTTTATCTGGAAAAATTCTTAAACATGTGTAGTTTAAAGAAGCTATTCAATAAACATTGGGCTAAAGATGAATTTAAAACATAAACTAAAAAAAATACTGGAGACCATTAGAAATGAGAACACAAGTTATCAGAATTAAGGTGATGAAGTGATGCAGCTAAAGTGGTGGGAAAAATGAAGTCAAAAACAATATAGGCCTATATTAAGAAGCAAGGAAAATCTCAAATAAATGGCATAATATTACATGAAAAGCAATTTAAAAGTGAAAAAATAAAGAAGAACTAGCTGAAGAAAAGAAATAATAAAAGTTAGAATGGACAATGGAAAGACCACACATGATTAGTGAAATGAAGAGTTAATTCCTTAAGTTA
The DNA here is from genome assembly GCF_000260355.1 of Condylura cristata. NCBI lineage: Eukaryota > Metazoa > Chordata > Mammalia > Eulipotyphla > Talpidae > Condylura > Condylura cristata. Next base: position 3,672,896 of record NW_004567113.1, read on the forward strand.
AAGATAACAAATAAACCCTAAACTAGATTAACAAAGAATAGAAAAGAGATAACATTGTTGTTGAACAGAATTTAAAATAAAAGGGGAGCAAATGGTTCACACAACAGAGGAACACAAAGGATTACATAATGTTATATTCTAACAAATTCAATAACCATAAAGAAATGGGTAAAATTTAATAACAATTTACCAAAACTAAACTTGATGAAAGAGAAGAGCCTAACAAACTGGTCCAATTTTGGAAATTAAAGCAAAAATAAAAAATCTCCAAAACAAAAGCCCAGGAATACTCACACTGAGGAGGCTGCAGCCAGCTTGCAGTGCTGTGTCCTAACTTTTTGTGTCACCAGGGAGGGCCAAGATTTCTTTTTTATGCATAGATTTCATTTATTTATGCATACAGAACTGGGGTGCAGGCCAGAGGTGCAGTGGCAGTGAGAGGTTTCAAGAGAGAAAGAGTGGGAAGCAGAACAGGCAGACTGATGAATTACACTGCTGAAGGGAGCAGCGGGCAGGTCAGAAGAGGTCTGCTGCGCCATGTGGGTCACCTCCAGGGTGGGGATCAAACTCACACTGAAGAGGCTGCAGCTAGCTTGTAGTGCTGCTCTTTAACCCATTAAGCCACCAGGGAGGGCCCTTAATTATGTTATATACCACAATCCAGTGGGACTTATTTAGGAAATGCAAAAATAGTTTCATATACACAACTCAATCTCAATGCAATATATTATATCAACAAAAGTAAAATAAAAATCATATGATATCATTAGATGCAGAGAAAGCACTGATAAGTTGTAACAAATTAAAATAATTCAGAATGGAAAAGAAGCGAACCTATTATTATTGCAGGTAATATGATGTTATATATAAACAACAAAGTTTCTACCAAAAGCAGCTAGAAAAAATGAATACAATGAATTGTCAAAACATTGACAATCAAAATCTCTTCTATACAAATGAATGAGAAGAAAAAAAAATTAAGATAATAGTATAACTTATAATACCTGGGAATTATCCTAAAGAGGTGAGGAATTTGTACAACAAACACTACTAGGCATTATTAAAATGTGTAGACCAAGATGTAAAAATGAAAAGATATTCAGTGTTTATGGATGGGGAGAATTAATGTAATTAAAACAACCATTTTATAAAAATCAATATATAAATTTAATGCACTCCCTATTAAAATCTAATGACATTCTCAAAAAAATAAAGCAAAAAACTACAAAAAATATATGTGTAAACATAAAAAACAATGAACAGGCAACGTTCTAAGAGTAAAAGAAAAATGGAAGTATCATATTACCTCATTTTAAACTATTATTAAGCAACAGTAAGACATGATATGAGATAGAAATAGACACATGATTCAACAGCACAGAACTAAAAGTTCAAAAATCAATCCATCTATATATTAATATTTAGTTTATGACAACAAAACCACAATCATACAGAGGATAATGGATTTTTTTTTTTTTGGAGAAATAGTGCTGGGAAAACTGAACATCTGCTTGTAAAAGATTAAAATTGGATTATTCTCTAACTCCATGCACAAATAATAAATTCAAGATATATTAACAGCTTTGCTATAAGACCTGCAACTATTAAATATATACATGAAAACACTGGTGTTATGTTTCACAACATCAATGACAGAGATGAATTTGGATATTCAACGCCCAGAGCAAGATAAGTAAAAGCAAAAATAAACCATTGGGAAAATATCCAATTAACAGCTTTTTTTTTTTTAAAGATTTATTTATTTGTGCATACAGAACTGGGGTACAGGCCAAAGGCTCAGGGGTGGCAAGAGGTTTTACCAGCAGAACAGGCAGACTGACGAAGTACACCGCTGAGGGGAGCAGCGGACGGGTCAGGAGAGGTCTGCCACAGCATGTGGTCACCTCCGGGGGCAGACGGGAATCAAACTCATGCTGAAGTGGCTTTAGTTTCTCAGTGCTGCGCTTTAACCCGCTGCGCCACCAGGGAGGGCCCCAATTAACAGCCTTTTTACAAAATAAAAGAAAAGATAGCAGATTAAGAAGCCATACTTAATGGGATAAGATATTCACATAATTGACAAAAGGTTAATATCCAATACATACAAAGAATTCATCCAACATAGCAAAAACAACAAAACCAAACCTAAAAAAAGGTGGTACAGTTTTTTTTACAAACTGAAAAGACAGTTTACCAAAGAGATTATAAAAAATAAACATATGTGGGGAAATGCTCATTATCTCTTTTAATAAGGGAGCTATAACTCAAAACTTCAATGAACTATCAGTTCAACTGTGGGAATTTCATGTATTAAAATTTATCTCAAACATAAGTGCTGGAGGGGATACGGAAAAAGGAATACTAGTAAGTTGTTAATGGGAATGTAAACACATACAACCATTTTGGAAATCCAATTTGTAATCTGGACCTACTTTATAAATTTAAAATGGGGCTCTTTCTGGTGGCACAACGGGTTAGGGCACAACACTGCAAGCTAGCTGCAGCCACCTTAGTGCGAGTTTGATACTCAGCCCGGGAGGAGATCCACATGGCGCAGCAGACCTCTCCTGTCACACCCACTGCTCCCCTCAGCAGTGTACTTCCTTAGTGTAGCTATTCTGCTAGTCACTGTCTCTGGTGAATCCTCTCACCACCCCTGCACCGGTGGCATGCACCCCAGCTCTGTATGCATAAGTAAAGGAATCTTAAAATATAAAAAGATAATTCTCATTGTCATGGAAAAGTAATTTGAAGTAACTTAAAATCTAAAATACAGGGCCCTTCCTGGTGGCTCAATGAATAAGGACAAAGCACTGCAAGCTAGCCGCAGCGCTTCAGTGAGAGTTCCATCCCAGCCCCGGAGCTGACCTGCATGGCGCGGCAGACCTCTCCTCACCAGCCCGCTGCTCCCTCTGCAGTGTACTTGGTCAGTCGGCCTGTTCTGCTCCCCCGTCTGTCTCTGGTAAATCCTCTCACTGCCCCTGCACCTCTGTCCTGTACCCCCGTTCTGTATGCATAGATAAATATATCTTTAAAAAAAACTAAAATACGGAAAAAAATTTTTAAAATGAAAATACCATATAATCTGATGATCTCACTTTTGGTTCTCAAACTCAAGATAGGGAACCATCAATTAAAAAAACTGCATGCTGGGGCCCTCCCTGGTGGCGCAGTGGGTTAAAGCACAGCACTAAGAAGCTAAAGCCACTTCAGCATGAATTGGATCCCCGCCAGCCCCAGAGGTGATCCACATGGCAGGGCAGACCTCTCCTGACCCGCCCTCTGCTCCCCTCAGCAGTGTACTTCCTCAGTCGGCCTGTTCTGCACCAGGCTTTGTCTCTGGTGAATCCTCTCACTGTCCCTACACCTCTGGCCTATCCCCCAGTTCTGTATGCATAAACAAATAAATCTTTAAAACAACAACAACAACAACAAAACTGCATGTTCCACAATGTTTATTGCAGCGTTATTTATAATAGCTAGGATTTGGAAGTGTGAGTTTCTGCCATTTCTGGGTCTATTTCTATTAATTTAATTTTCTCCTAGTTATGGACTTTACTTTCCGACTTTGCAAATCTAGCATTTTTTTAATTGGTTGCCAAACATTGTGAATGTAACAGTGTTATGTGCTCTATAATGTCTCAGAGACATTCTAAAGGGAAGGAGGAGGGAGAAGGATCAGGACAGGAATGGGAAGAGTGCAGGGACTATGGTATTGGTACATGGTGAATTGGTGGTGGGACTATCATGGGGAAACCATACACTGTACAAAAATGAAGAATGATGCAATGAACATATTTTTTAAAAATTTTAAAGTACATAGAACTAACTGTATTTATACCAGATGAAATAGATTTCCAATTCAAAAGGATGACAAGTGCAAAGAATCAAAAGAGATAAAGCTGAAGAACTTCATTCTAGAACTTCATTCTAGAAAGTCTTTGGAAAAATGGTTAGAGGTAGAATTGCAGGCATTATCTTTGTACATATTGAAGTAGATAGAGAAATGGTACCAGCAAGGGATATTAAGTAAGTAAACAAAACAAAACACATCAAAGCAGTAGGCCACTACATGACAACCTCCAGCAAAATCAGGTATTCAAACATGGGTATACCTACTGGGCTCTGGGCACCAGACTTGTGTGGTGGTGATCCACTCCTCTTCACCAGATGTTTTGTCAAAGTGTCTTATCTAGTTTTATGTCAACTTCTACCCCTAGACTATTTTTGAGCACTAAACGTAGCATTGCATACAGTGACATGTTGTTATGGATCTGTAACTATTGTCTTTTCTGTTCTAACACAGGGCCTTCTTCTGTGGCTTTACTCTTTTTGCTCATACCTAATAATGTATTCTACAAAGCTCAACAATCTTGGTCAGAGGGTAGATCAATACTTACTAAGAAAATTAAAGATTTGCCAAACCAGTTTCTGAAGTACAGATATTGACACAATGCATTGAGGACTGAGTAAAAGCTGTAAATATTTTAAAATATTTAATTTCTTTAATTAAAGTGAAAACTAAGGGAGGAGGTCAACTGTATGTTGAAGGATGGGTAAAACGGTCAATGGTATGTTGAAGGTTAGGATTCAACTTTTGTGATGAAATAATGTATATATAAATGTTAATTTTTTAATGATGTGCTCCTGAAATTTATTCAACCATGCAAAAAAATATAGTCTGCAAATAGTGATAGTTTCATTACTTTTCCTACTTGGAAATGCACACTTCCACTCCCACACACATACACACACTCTGTTATAATGCAACGTTACTTCAATAAGAAATAAATAAAAGAAATCTTTCATTCCAGTTCTAGTAGCTCTCTATTCTCTGGCTGTAGCTCTTTTATAATGAAGATTCAGCACTGTGTTTGGCTTTAAGGTTTTTTTTTTTTGATCCAGGAAATTCATAAAGGGACATCTATTTTTAAATGTTGTTCAATGGCATCTATGTCTTTTCTCTGTGCAATGCACTTTGTTGAACCTCTAAAGCATGAGGTACTTTTAAAATACCATTCTTTTACAGTGTAAACAGGAAAGATTTGGAGTGGGTAGATTAGTCAGAGGATGGAACATAGGAAAGCATTTGGGGCCAGAGACTTATTGTGAAAGTATGAAGTGAGAGAAATGACATTTCTTGGCTCTGTTCCAGTATTGTTTGCTAGACACATATTGTGTGTGAAGCAAGCAATGTTCACACCCATAGCACTGTTTTCTAATCTGATAGTGAATTTATCTATGACAGTGTTTTGTAAATTAAAATTCCAAAGGACCAAATTAATCTTTGATACACTTGCCAAAGGAAAACATAAAAAGCAGCATCCACACTGAACCTATTTTCCCTCTTGTCATCTGTATAAAATGGATTTGCTTTGCCAAAAACAAACCAGCAACTTTTCCTTTTTCTGTTTCAAAAACTAACAGCTCACTCTCAGTTATCAAACGTGTCCAAAATAATTGGCAGTGAGTTGTGAAGTGCTCTTCTTAAACTGTGTGTATGTCACTTTTAACAGTTTCCAAATCATAAGGCTCACTTTCCATGTCCCTTAACCTCAGTCTTGTTAAGTTGGGTTACAGGAAAAAAGGGCAAAATAAAATCCAGCTGTGATTATTCTACATGCTTCTACGCAACCCCAGAGATGTTTATGAGGCTGAGAGGTTTCAACAGATGTGTTATGAAAATCACTGCAAACTCTTGCTTGTTTACATTGAAACTCCCAGTAAGAATTTGAAACTGCAGTAACTGTCAGCAAAACAGGAAAAGAGGGTGTTGACAATTATCTGACCTCTTGTAGCTTTTAGTGGCTGAGCGTCAAAAGACGCAACATGGGTCAATTGTTACAGGATGTTAAGATCATGTCACATTAATATATTATCTGGTAGTTTACTAAATTTAGATAACTTGATATTTATCTAAAGTTGTTAGCTATGATTAAATCTATAGCAATAACAACAAAGAACTGTGAGAGTAGAGACATGAGACAATTGGAATGTGAGAGAACTTGCCAATTAAAGAACTAAAAATTTTATTTCTGATAATAATGAACACCTAAGGTGAGTAAGTTGAATTAAAGGGATCACTTTTTGGTAGAGGAGAGAAACTATACTTTTGGTGGCATTCATAATGCAGTATATATAGTTATCATATTAAAAAGTTGCACATCCAAATCTTAATAAACCACTGTACTTTGATTAAAAAGAAAAAAATGTACACTTTAAGACACAGAAGAATATTGTCTGTGTCTCTATAATGTGAGGATGTAGTAGCTTGAAAAATTAAAATGACTAGAAAAATCAGTCAAGCTAAATCCTAATCCAGCTTCTGAAGTCTGTCTTCTCTACTTCGTGTGCCTTGCTCATGCTCCAAGTCACACTTAAATGCCATTAAAATATTTCTTCCATATTTATCAAAAGAGAATGTTGAAATGCAAAAGTCTTTCATTTAAAATGCTTTTCAAATTTTAAATTTATGACCAGTGAAGTGACTGTCCTATTTACTGGGTTTTTATGTATATGCATATTTAATCTTTCCTTTTTTTTTTCCTAAGGATTTATTTATTTATGATACAGAACTGGGGTGCAGGACAGAGGTGCAGGGGCAGTGAGTGGATTCACCAGAGACAGATAGGGAGCAGGACAGGCTGATCAACGAAGTACACTGTTGACAGGAGCAGCAGGCGGGTCAGGAGAGGTCTGTTGTGCCATGTGGATCACCTGGGTCACCGCCAGTGCTGGGGACAGAACTCGCACTGAAGCGGTTGTGGCTAGCTTTCAGTGCTGCATTTTACGCCGTTGTGCCACCAGGGTGGGAGCCACCATAAATACTAAGCTAGGAGCCACCATAAATCTGGCCACTCTTCTGAATGTTGTCAACTAAAATTGTGATTTCCTCTTAGATCTATCTCAAGCTGATATGGGAGAAGGCTATCAGAAAGAGACTAAAAACCTGTTCCTCACTCTCTTGATTATTGAACTGCCATGACCATGCACCATAATCCTTATGTGAACTTGAATTTGCTCAGAATGTGTCAAAGACCTGTGCCTGATGGTGTTGTTAACTGTATTTATACCAGATGAAATAGATTTCCAATTCAAAAGGATGACAAGTGCAAAGAATCAAAAGAGATAAAGCTGAAGAACTTCATTCTAG
>NW_004567113.1:3680148-3697295 GCF_000260355.1 Condylura cristata
CTTGATTATTGAACTGCCATGACCATGCACCATAATCCTTATGTGAACTTGAATTTGCTCAGAATGTGTCAAAGACCTGTGCCTGATGGTGTTGTGCCAGCTCAGTATTGGCTGTTCTCAAGGGAAGAAATTGTGAAACTTCATCAACCTGAGTTAGGAGTAGAGATCATAGTTGCCAAGTCATAGTTCATGTTCCAGTGCTGACAGCTGAGATCCAAACAAGCCTGTACCAGGATGAAGAATACCTTATTACAATGGATTGCCAGTGTCAGAAATGTGAAGTGTTCGTTTCCAACTCACCACACCCATTTAAATGATTTTTCTCCATAAGAAATTGACTGGCAGTTAAGATTTGAATTTCAAATGGAAAATTCCTGGGATAAGGTTAAAATATCCACACTTGGATACAGAAAAGAAATAAAACATTAGATTAACGAATGAAAATAAAATTTGGAATGAAGAAAATCACAGAATAAGGAAATAAATGAATTAATCTTTTTAAAAGATTAAAAAAATAAACAATAATAGGCAAAAAGTTTTATAAACAAACTGCTATAATTCAGTTACTAAATTTAAAATATTTCTAATGATATTCAATTTAATATTTTTTACTGACAACTAAGAGTCTTGGCTACCCTTCCTAGAACTATTTATGGACATTTTCCTATGCCTGCCTATAAAAATATTCCGAGGGTATTTTTAACAGCAAAGTCAGCTGGGAACAGTATTAAATACTTATGGCTTTTTAATGTAGCTCATTTGTATGTATTTGCAAGTGGTCCTCTACCTCCACTGGCATATTTCAAAAAATTGTTCATTAAAAATAGGTACAGGTCTCTCCCTAGTGGCGCAATGGGTTAAAGCACCACATTATGAGACTCTCTGAAGCCACTGCAGCACAAGTTCGATCCCCAGCCAGGGAGCTGACCCACACGGCATGGCAGACCTCTCCTGACCTGTCTGCTGCTCCCCTCAGCAGTGTATTTCAGTACATCTGCCTGTTCTGCTCCTCACTCTGTCTCTGGTCAGTCTTTTCACTGACCCTGCACCTCTGGCCTGTACCCCAGTTCTGTATGCACAAATAAATAAATCTTTAAAAAACATTATAAAAAATACCCACATATGGATAAAACTTCACTTTCCACAATTTTACATCACTGCAGGTATTTTTGTTACTTCTAGAAATAATCTCCTACTGACCCTGAACTTGCTGTCTCTTTGATACAAGCCAAAGCTGTTATGTTCTTTTTCTTCAGTATCAGCACAGTGTTGTCTTAAAATTTTAAAATAATTCTTATTAAAATAACATTGACTACAGCAGATACACTCTAGATGTTCACGCAGTTTATAAGTCACAAGAAGTGGTGAACAAAAAAGGGAAAATAATCTCATCTTAATAAATAAATAAATAAATGAAATTAACTGTGGAAGTGAAGTTTTAGAAAAAGGTTTAGAATAACATTGTCTATCTCCACAAGGAATATATTTATAATAGTTTTTATTAAATGGGCTGATCGACTTTCACTAATAAATTGCTAGTGCACGCCTGGAGAATTTTATTTTTTTTTTTAAAGATTTATTTATTTATACAGAACGGGGTACAGGCCAGAGATGTGGAGAGTGAGAGGATTCACCAGAGACAGAATGGGGAGCAGAACAGGCAGATCGATGAAGTACACTGTTGAGGGGAGCAGCGGGCGGGTCAGGAGAGGTCTGCCTCTCCATGAGGATCTCCTCCGGGGCAGGTGGGGATCGAACTCATCGGGAAGTGGCCTTAAGCTTCTTAGTGCAGTGCTTTAACCCGCTGCGCCACCAGGGGGGGCCTGAGAATTTCATTTTTTGTAGCTTAGGTTAGGCTCAAAAATCACGTTAAGATTTAGAAAGAATTTTTTAAAAAATGACAATGGGGCCCTTCCTGGTAGTGCAGCGGGTTAAGGCACAGCACTAAGAATCAAAAACCACTTCCACATGAGTTCGATCTGCCTGTTCTGCTCCCCACTCTGTCTCTGGTGAAGCCTCTCACCCTCCACATCTCTGGCCTGTACCCCAGTTCTGTATGTATAAAAAAAAAAAAAAAATGACAATGAGGGCTCTCCCTGGTGGCACAACGTGTTAAAGCACCACACTATGAAGCTCTCAGAACCACTGCAGCACCAGTTCCATCCCGACCCAGGGAGCTGACTCATATCGTGTGACAGACCTCTCCTGCCTGCCCACTGCTCCCCTCAGCAGTATATTTCAGTAGATCTGCCCGTTCTGTCTCTGGTGAATCCTCTCACCCACCACACTTCTGGCCTATACCCCAGCTCTGTAGCATAAATAAATAAATCTTAAAAAAAAAATGACAATGAATTTAGAGGAGTTATGTTTGTAGTTGGCAAGAAAAGTTCTGGTCAGTAAGCAATACAAAGGAGCATAACTTTACCCACTAAATAGTATTCTTTTGAATAAATGAACTTATTTAAAAAACTAAAGATACTTGAGAACTTTAAAGGAAGAGTTAATATATTAGTCACATATACTTGTTAATTTAGTAATCCAACTCTTTGGTGAAATCTGTTGAGTTTAGAAATGAAAAAGAATTTAATTAAAGAAGAAGAAAAGAAGTAGTAGAATCTGTAGGCAAGAGACACTGGAAGACTTCCTAGTGTAAAATCCTTTTAAAATTTGGGATCTCTACATTGCTGTGTCTTATCTAGGTCACCGATAAAGTATCAAACAGAAGCAGGCTTTAGCTTGACACCTGCTAAACATTATTTATGTCTAAGACTGAGCCAAACCATCTGCAGTGGTTCTATTTATAAATTTTCTGAGCACCATTCTAAGTTTCCAGTAGTACTCTCAGCATTTACATGACGGTCTTGTTTGAAAATGCTATGGTCTGAATTAATATAGGAATCTCCTTTCTGGGACTGTAATTCCAGTATGTGGGTATTTTCTGAGACAAACATTGAAGAGATTCTTATTTTAGATTTTCCTGATTCAAATTAGCATAATTTTGTACAAAATGCTTGGCTTCTATGCACCTTAAAAAGGGAAGGGTAGCACAAATAAGTATTTCCCAAGTTTTGGGCCTCATGTTCCAGAGGATCCTCTCTACTGTCAAGGTCACACAAATGCACATGCAACCTGAAATTGCCTAAGTGACCTTCACCACAAATGATACTGTGGAGTTGTTACCTCACAAGAGGATTATTGTAAGGGGCAGATGTTATTGACAAATTTTTACCTTTCTCTACTAACTTTTGTTCTAAGATCCCTCCTGTATATTTGGTAAGATTAAAAATAATAATTTCTACTCTGCATAAAGTCACCTTGAGGCATTGAAAAATTCACTCAATTGATTTCCTCTTTATATGACTGCTTAATCACTAGAGTAATTGAACATTGTCTTTTAAATTTGTCTTCTTCAGGTTAGTGCCACATGATGTTTACTGTATTTTGTATTTTTTCCCTGATAATAATTAAATAATCATAGATGGATTGACTAGCTACTGTACTTAATTAAAATGTTGTCTTTATGGTTGATAAATTCTAATGAGAAGCAGGAGCAAAAAGCATTTTTTTTCACTTTTGCATAAAGTGTGGTATTATTTTTCTCAGAATTGCGTGGTGGAGTTTCACTGTCAACTAACATGAGCCTTGGAATCTTGACTCTGCTGAGCAAGCAACATGATGCCAGATACTCTTTTAATAGTGACAGGAGATATTTCATCTATGATGTCAAAACTCACAGGACATTTGTGCTAAGAATGTATGTTATGTACTTAGGAGGACACTAAGAAAAGTTCTTCAGGTCATAAAGACAAATTGTATTTGGAATTGACATCTTTGAAAGGTCAAACATTCATTGATATTTTTAAAACTTTAACTTGTAAATCTTCATAGTAACAACATGTGTAGGGACCTAAATACAAACTTTTGTTAGATGTGTTAATTGGCAAATGCCAGAAATTATGGCATCTCTTAACTGTATGCAGAAAGATACATGTTTTTCATATCTAATATAGATGAATTTGAAAATATATGCGACAAGACAATAGCATTCTATGTAAAAGTGGAAGTTTGGTTGAAGTATTTTCAACATAGATAGTGGAGGAAAATTATTTTTAAACTACTTCAGCTTCTGTTTTTCCTTTATTTCTCTCTCATCTGAAAGATTATCTTGTAGGATATATCATTAATGACTGACAGCTTTTATCTTTAAATATTTTGAATGTCATTTCACTAACTGCTGTGTGTAGGGTTTCTGCAGAGAAGTCTGACGTAAGATTGATAGTATTACCTTTATAGGTTATTACTTACTGTACCCTCCCATGACCAACTACCTTCAATATTCTTTATTTGTCTTATATAAGTCTTGGTAACTTAAGAACTGTCTTAGAATAGGTCTCATTACATTTATATAGCATGTGTTTTCTTCTTGTTCCCCATTTCTTTATTATTTTAATGTTAAATTCTGTATCTGATAAAAAGTAAATGTCTTCCATGTCATTGAAGTTGGGTTCCGAGGATTTGTTCTTTGGGTTCTGGAGGGCTCATGTTGCTATTTCTTGGGTTTTCCCTTCTTCCCATTATTAGCTTTGGAATACAGCTGCTGTATGTGTGGCTTCCTTTGTGCATGGCCCCTCTCTCCTGCTGGTCTGGGGACTTATCTGTCTGCCTGAGCAGCTAGCAGGGTCTCAGAAGAGGTTGTGAGGCCTCTGCTGGTCTGGGAAGGCAGTGGTGGGCTATCCCAAGAGATTGTGAGCCCTCTGACCACTCTGGTACTTGTTCTGGCACAGGTCCAGTGTCAGCGCTGGATGCTGACAGAGTGTCATGGTGTGTAGCAAAGCTTCTGACCTGTCTGGGCAGGCAGCGATGGGGGCCCAAAGAGAACAGGAAGATTCTGGCTGTTCTAGCTCCTTCTCTGGTGTTGGTCCAGGTCTAACCAGTCCGGGTGAACCTCTCTTGATGTGTCCTATATGTGGTTTGTTAGGGTTTTATTGAGGATTTTTGCATCTATGTTCATAAGAGATTTTGGTCTATACTTTTCTTTTTTGTACTCTCTTTATTTGGTCTTTGATATCAAGGTAATGTTGGCAAATGTGCTGGGGGATTTTTCTCTCCATTTGATTTATTTGAAGAATTTTAGTAGCATAGGGAGCAGTTTCTTTTTGAAGGTTTGCTAGAATTACCTAGAGAAACCATATGGAACTATGATTTTGTTCTTAAGAACACATTTTACCACTCTTTCAAAGTCAGTTCTTGTGATTGTTAAAGCTGTCTATTTCTCCTAAATTGCCCAATTTGTTGCAAAGAGATGTTTATAGTACGATCTTATTCTCCTGTATATTTTTGAGGTATTTTTTGTAATTTTGCCTTTTGTTTTTGATTCTATTTGTGTTTTTTCTATAAGTTTAATTAAGTGCGGGCCCTCCCTGGTGGCGCAGTGGGTTAAAGCACAGCACTGAGAGTCTGAGGCCACCTCCGCATGAGTTCGATTCCCGCCTGCCGCCTGCCCCGGAGGAGACCACATGGCGAGCCAGACCTCTCCTGGCCCGCCCGCTGCTTCCCTCAGCAGTGTGCTTCGTCGATCTGCCTGTTCTGCTCCCCACTCTGTCTCTGGTGAAGCCTCTCACCGCCCCTGAGCCTCTGGCCTGTACCCCAGTTCTGTATGAATAAATAAATAAATCTTTAAAAAAAAAAAAAGTTTAATTAAGTGCTTATGAAATTAAAAGCTTGTTAATTAATTTTGTTTATTTGTTCAAAGAACCAGCTTTTGGTTTCTCCTGGTGCATAAATATGAATAACAATTATATCTTTTGATTTTTTCACACTCTGAAATTTTATTTTATCTGATAGGAAAAAAGCAGTTCCTTTTTTCTTCTCCATGGATTGTTTGCATGTATGACCTTCCTCCAATCTTCTCATTTCATTTATTTTTGTCTTTCAGTTTTAAATGGGTCTCTTGTACACGAAGTAAAGATGGCTGACAATTTTAACCCACTTTGCAATTCAATGCCTTTTAAATTCATCAATATTTAAAATGATTATAGATACGAATTGCTTATTATCATTTTTTTATTGTATTATTTGTGTCTTTTCTTTTTCCATTTATTTCTCACTGCTCTTTCTGGATGGCTTTCTTAGCAGTTGTTTAACTATGTGCTCTATTCTTCGATTTTTGGTTAATGATTACCAGGTAAGGCTTGCTTAAATGATTAAGTCTTAAGTCCGTTATGAGCTGGTATCTACTCTCTGACATTTTAACTTTTTTATCAATTTTAGTAATGACTAATTTGATGACTAATTCTATTCTGGTTAATGCTTCTAATTTTGTATTCCTAATGCCATTTTACACAAAATTTTACATTTCATTTTTTCTTTTCTTGTAGAAAAACTCCTATGACCATCCAGTAGTGGTAATCCATCATCCTCTGTTTTTCTGGAAAAGTATTTATTTTCATCATCATATATAAATATTAATTTTGCAGAAGTGGGTATGTTGGTGGTAGGTCTTTTCTTTTAGAATTGTGAACACTTCCATTCACTCTTTTGACTAGAAGGTGTTTGAGGAGTAAGCTGTGAAAAGCCTAATTTGGGAGCATGTGTAAGTCACTTTCTTTTTCTTTGATTCCTGTAAAATTTTTTTATTTTTTTAAAGATTTATTTATTTATGCATACAGGATGGGGGTACAGGCCAGAGGCGCAAGAGAGGCTTCACCAGAGACAGAATGGGGAACAGGATAGGCAGATCAACAAAGTACACTGCTGAGGGGAGCAGCGGGAGAGACAGGAGAGGTCTACTGAGCCATGTGGATCACCTTTAGGCTGGAGATCGAACTCACACTGAAGCACTGGGGCTAGCTAGCAATGCTGCATCATAACCCATTGCATCACCATGGAGGGCCATACAATTTTTTTGAACTTTATTTTATGTTAATTTAACAATAATGTATTTTGTGTAGGTCCTTTTGCATTAAAATTTTTGATGCTTCTGTTTCCTGGATATCCATATTTCATTCATTTCTTAAGTTTGAAAAATTTTAGTTATTATTTCTTTGACTAGTGTCTCTGGTCCCTTCTTTCTCTCCGTCACCTACTGGAATGCCCATTATGCTTATGTTTCTTCTTATAATTGAATTTGATATATCTCACAGAGTTTCCTGATTTTTCCTTTGTCTCAATCCTCTCCTCTTTCAAATTGGATGGTTTATGTTTGAGTCTTCTACTTCTTGATGTATTTCCCCTCCCTGTGGGTTTAAATTTTTAAGTACTTTTAATGTTTTTCTACATTTCATTTATGTTCCTTTTGTCATACTTTTAATACTTTTAATCTCTAGTAAAGAACTCTGTTCTTAGATTTTCTATGTAAGATTTTTCATCTACCTATCTGCTTTTGACTAACCTTCCAATACTTCATTTATAATTTTTAATATTATTGTTTGGAAGTCTTGTCTAATAGGTCATCTCTTTCTGCATCATTTACAAATATTTGTCCCATGACTTTTGTTGTCCTCTTTTTGTTTTTATATCTTGGGCCAGATATTCCTTGCTTCCTAGGGAAGCATGTTGCCTTATTTGCTTTTTTTAATTGGAGTACTATGGGTTTATTTTTTTTAAGATTTGTTTATTTATGCATACATGAACTAGGGTACATGTCAGAGGTGAGGGTGGGAGGAGAAGATTCACCAGAGATAGAGTGGGGAGCAGAACAGAAGGATCTATTGAAATGCACTGCTAAGGGAAGCAGTGATAAGACAGGAGAGGTATGCTGCGCCGTGTGGGTCAGCTCCCTGGCCAGAGGTAGAACTCGTGTTGCAGTGGCTGCAGATAGCTTCATGGTGCTGTGCTTTAGCTCACTGTGTCACCAGAGAGGGTCCTATTGTGGGTTTATACATATATATTTATTTTGTTTCTCTTTTTAGTGCACCTTGGCATGAGGTGGTGAACAGAAATGGAACCTAGGATTGAATATTCAATCACAGTTTGTGACTTGAAATTGGTCACCTCTCCCTCCTCCCCTTTCTCTCCATAGTGAGCTCTGTTCACTGTTGTAGTTGTCTTAACTTTGCACTCTTATTCCCTTTTGCTCCTTTGCCTTGGGTCATTATCTGAAGCTTGAGTCCTCTGAGGCAGTGGGGATAGCTCTAGACCCCATGGTTCACACTCTGGGACTCAGTTGCGCTTGTCAGTCATAAGTTACCCCAGTGGGGCATATGCCATATTCCTTGCCTGTGACTGAAAGTAATGGGCTACCATCAACCCATTCCCACTACTGCCAAATTATCTCTTAGGGATCAAGATTGCAGGAGCTGAATGTTGTGTGGTACATTCCAATGTATTAGTGGGCTATATCACCAGTTCCTCTCTCTTTTATGGAAACCACAATGGGATCCAACTTTGCTCAGCCTCTTTGATCAGCCATTTCTGGGTGAGGGATGGGGGGAAGATTTTCTCACTCAGATTTGTTGTGGATTTCCAAATGTCTTAGGTCATACCTATTGGGATATTCCAGCTGAGCAAAATTCCTCCAGGGAAGTTTACAGTGCCCCATTGTGTTTTGGGTACAGCAGCTTGGGTACCTTTTCCCTTAACCTGGTTCCTCTTCACTTCCTTCCACTTCTCCTTAGCAGCCACCAACTTTAGTTCAAGTTCTCCATGGGAAATTCTTAGGATTTTATTGGGTGCCTTTGGGATTTCCTTTGGTAAATGTTACCTTTTATGATATTTTTAGGGGAGAAGGGAACCCAACCTCTCTAATCCTCCATGTTATGGGTTGATACAATAACCATTATTCTTAGGTAGGCTGTGCTAAAATTTTCAGTTTTTTGTGCCTTACCTGAGTCCCTTATGATTAATATCTTTGAAGTCACTGATTTAATCATTCATTTAATCTATTCTGTTTCCATACCTTTCTCAGAATTTAATTTTCCTTTTTAATATATGTACATTATTCATATCTCTTATTTTCTTTTTGAAACCTTTAATTTATATTTTATGTTCATTCATTTTATTTCTCATATCATTAGTTTTCTTGTATGTTTTTGTTCAGTTTTTCTGTTTCATCCATTTTGTAAAATTTCTTCATCACCACAATTTAAAATTCTGTATCTGATTGAAAGATAAAATGTATTGTTGTTGTGTTTGGATTCTAAAGAGTGGAGTTGATCTCTTGTTGTGATGCCATATTTCCTTGATGTCTCATAAGTGCCATGTATATTTTTGTCTGTCCATTTTGCAGCTTTAGATTTCCCTGTTTTTTTAAAAAGCATCTGAGGTAGTAAGTCGATTTTCACTACTAATATTCCAGTAATTGATGCTATGGCTATATCTGATTATTAATTTTTGCCTCTGTGAACTTTGGTTGGCTTTAGGAGACTAGGTCTTAGGGTTGCTGACTCACGGTGTGAGTTTGTGTCTATAGTGTTCCAGCCATTGTTGGGAATGTCATCTTCTGGAGTGGGGCTTTACCATGATTGTGGTGCCACCTGTTTTCGTCCTCTCTAGGGTCCCTGACTGAATTTCTGCAATCTGCATAACCTCAGTGCATTTCATTATGTCAGTACAGTCCTGAAGAGTAGTGGTTGGGAACTGCAATCCAACATACTGATCTTGTTCTTTTCACTGTGGACATGCTTATAGGCAACATACCAGCAACTCCACAACTGTTTACCCTCAGTCAAAGGTGCATGCTTCTACATTGTTTAGCTCTTCTCTCTCTAGGGCTGCAGACCAGTCTTCAGGCACTTCTCTCCACCAAAGTCTTATTTAATGAGGTATGAATTCCCTCAGTGCCCCTTTTGTTATATGTTTTGGTCTCCACTGTGGAAGAGGTGAAATACTTTTGTTCCATATCACATGACCTTCTGGGTGTAATGTTGGTTGAGCTATCTTTCAGATGAGCTCCTGGAAGTAAGGCAAGATCCTCATCTGATGACATGCTGACCTAACCTCTCATTCTCCCTAATTACTAGCCTTCTGATTCAGAATTGGGTACTACGGATTAGAAACTGTTACATGGCAAGTATAGGTTCTTTTTTGTTGTTGTTGTTGTTGTTAATAAACACTGTAGAAATTTATTACTGATTATGTATATCATAAAAATGATAGTATACTGAATCTTAAAGCTTCTTTTTAACCCTTTCACCATTTTAAATACACAATAACTCAGGAAGAAGTGAAACTAAAAAATGAGTTAAAACCTTCAGAATAATAATGCCTTTAATAACCTAAACAAATTTGTTGGAATTCAGTATCTTATTCATGATATATAGTTACTTGGTGCTTGAGTAATAATAGTATTAGAAACAAATTTGTATGGGAAAAAATTTTTGCAAAATTTCTTAACTTTGCACATTTGGTAGGCATTCTTGGCTTAAACCAAAAGTTAAATCCCACACTGCAAGTAGTATTTCAGTAAAGTTTGTCTGCTAGTGATCCAGATACTGCAGTGGGCATTCAGAATATTCCTAAGTAAGAGAATAACTAATACACATATCCCAAAGCCTAAACAGACCTTAGAAACTGAGGGGTTCTGAGTGTTAAAATGCTTTCTTTAGGTTTACTGTACAGACTAGACTTCTTTTTTCGTAGATTCTCTAATACTAAATTGCCTACTAGGTTTAGTGGCTTCAAGCATCAGCTCCTGCAGTTGTCCGATTTGTTCATCACAAAAGTCATTAAGTCTTTCTTCTGGAAGGGTGGTTCCAAAACAGGCTATTTCAGTTGAATTTTGTCTGTTTTCATTAGCTTGTTGCCACAGCATTTCTGCATATGCCTTAATTTTCTGGCCAGTTTGTAGTTTGATATTTTGTTTCCTGCCAACTTTCCCAAATTGACTCAGATTCAATGCAGTCCCAATCAAAATCTCAGTAGGGTTTTTTGTAGAATTGACATCTTGATTGTCCCATTCCTGCAAGAAACGCTGGGCCTCGTCGGAACCAACAGTCTTATGTCACCTAAATTCATCCTTCATGTACTGGTCGCCAAGGGCTTGAGGTCAGGGGGCAGAACGCGGTGCAGTGCCAAGATGCACCAATATAAGGTCCAGACACACAAGACGTGCCGGCTCTGCATAGAGTCACGCGTGGAGAGCCGCAAGTACAGTTTCTTAAAGTTCAACCTTCATGGCAAATTTATTTCCTACTAGGTTGTAAGTATGCAATGCAGATCATGACCAGAAATTTAGAGGTTGCCTGGGCATATTTATGGCCAAGATTCTTCATAAGCTTGAGAAATGAGTGTCTGTCTACAATCTACTTATGGATAAAGGATACACATGAACTCTCAGATGGAAGAGACGCATAGGGCAAGATCTGGGGAAAGGGCACAGAGCTCTCATGCACTCCACAGTTACACTGTATTTCCCAAATCTGTAGTATACTAAATTTTGCTGATGAGAAGAAACTTGGTGTGCAAAATAATTTCTTTCTCAGTATTTGACCAAAATTACAACTAAAATTTTTAAGTGTTTTATTCATTCTCACATACCCTAATAATGTACTGCTAAATTACTGGAAATTCAGAGTTAATGAAACTACAGACAGTTGCTATTAAAATACCAAGTATTAGCTGTATAGAATGTTTAACAGCGATAATATGTTAGAAACTGTGACTAAAGTGGTAGTTTGGTTATGGCAAATGAGGTGGCTATTGCCCTCTTGTGGTTCTTTCTCTTTTTCCCTCCCTCTCCTCAAGTGTCAGATATTTTCATGGGGAAGTTCCCTATCATTAACAAATTAAGCAGAAAGAAAATACCTTCCGATTTAGTATAAATCTTATAATCATATCTTCATATAAGTTTTGTGTGTTGCTATCAGTAGAATTTTACATTAGACAAAAGAGATGTAGAATCTATTGTGAAACCACCTTTATGCAACTATTTGCAAAATAATTGCAAATTTATTTTTACTCTTGAAGAAAGTTTTAATATAATTGAGGTTATGTACATGCATGAAGTTTATGATAAATTTTTTACTACAAATATAACATTTACTAGAAAATAATTTTTCACATACTTTACTTACAGATCATTGGGGTAAGATGATATTCAGCAGATACCAATTTAAAAAATTTAATGTGGAAGGAGTTAAAATATTATATTAAATTGGCATGGAAAGGAGAGATATATCTTGTTTAGCTGTGTGCCTTATTTATATAAGTGTTTTCTCCTGAACATAGTCACATATCTATTTTTATTTTTCATTTGTTTTATTTATGTATTGTAATACTGCCATTGCAGTGCTAGTTAGTCACATAATTGTCATTTTTTTTGTTTATTAGAGAGAATAGCTAAAATCTAGAATACTAGCATGTTTAATGAATAGAATACAATGTTAGTGTCAATATTTGCTATATTGTACCTGCTCATTGCCTTACTTGAAGATGAAAAGTTAATAAAATGTCACCAGTGGTTTTTAAGCACAGGTATAGAGACTTATATTGATTCTATAACCATGTCAGTAAATTCTTATTATACATGTAATGAAAAACAATTTTAAAAAGGAATAAAAAAAGAAACAAAAAGCAAAGCATATATGAATTTGTTCCAAATATTACATTTTACTGTGAACCCACATGCTATATAGACTATGTGTTAGTGGTCAGGTAATACTAAAAAAGACATTATTAAAGAATTTTAAATATACCTGAGACTTTAAATATTTGTCCATGTCCTGAGTGATATCTTTTAATAGCAATGAATTTAAAAAACTTAACAACCATTTTTGAGCATAACATGAACAATGGCCCTGAACTTTTAGAGACCAAACCAAAGCAATAGAGGACTCAGAATCTTCCGAGACTGTGGAAGTAACCATGTTGAGACCCCACATCTATGCTGCGAGAGGTGATAGAGTATCTAGAGGCATCATGCCCACCACCCCCATGATAACCTGTTTGTGTTCATAAAGAGCAGAGTCCCTGCAACCTTCTATGAAACTCTGTCAGCTGCCCACTTTATTGGTGAGGGCCCCTGACCAGTGAGGAGGAAGAGTCATGCTAAGGGGAAGTCCTACATATAACAGCTAGATTCCTTTTTCCTTTTTTTTTTCACATCCATTTATTTATGCATACAGAACTGGGGTACAGGCCAGAGGTGCAGGGGCAGTGAGAGGCTTCACCAGTGACCAAGCAGGAAGCAGCACAGGCAGATCAACCAAGTACATTGCTGAGGGGAGCAGCAGCGAGAGAGACAGGAGAATTCTGCTGTTCCATGTGGATCACCTTCAGGCTAGTATCAAACTTGCACTGAAGCAGCTAGCTTGCAGTGCTATGTGAGTTCAAACAGCAATGAGTTCTCAAGAGAATACTACAACATAGAGAACCAATCACTAGAAACGCACTTCAAAGATATGCAACCAATGTTTTCTACATAATATACAGGGTTTAGTATTGCAAAGATAAAGGAACTCAAATAAATGAAAAAAAAAACACAGAAAAACTCAGAAAACAAATTGTTGTCCTTAAAAATAAAATCAATAAATTGAAGATGGAAAATGATTTAAATAATATAAAAATAGAGTTTCAAGTTTAAAAAGAGCAATATAAGAGGTGGAAAATTCAGGAAAATTTGCAGAATGAGAATAGAGCAAGTGGAAGAATAATTATGTATAACAGACAAAACAAATATCCAAATAACTGCAGTAAGAAAGGAAAGCAAGAAACAAAGTAAAAAAAAAAAATCTGAGAATTATCGACTCTGTGAGAAAACATAACATAAGAATAATGGGAATACTAGAGGTGGAAGAGAGAGTGAAAGGAGCAGAAAATGTATTTAAAGAAGTAGTAGAAGAAAATGTCCATAACCTAGAGAGGTAAATAAATGTACAAATCCAGGAAGCTTAAAGAACCAGCACACCTAAATAAAGTCAGACTGACAAGACATATGGTAGTGAAACTTTCAAACAGTTCAGACCAAAGAATAATGAAGTTGGCCAGGAGAAGCAGATAACCTATAAAGGTACCCTGATAAGGCTAACACTAGGCTTTTCTGAGGAAATACTGTGAGCCAAGAGGGAATAAAACGGCATTTTCTGAGTACTTAAAGATCAAAACTGCTGGACCCTCCCTGGTGGAACAGCAGGTTAAAGCGCAGCACTAAGAAGCTAAAGCCTCTTCAGCATGAATTCAATCCCTGCCCTGGAGGTGATCCACATGGCGTGGCAGACCTCTCCTGACCTGCCTGCTGTTTCCCTCAGCAGGGTACTTTGTCAATCTGCCTGTTCTCTCTCCACTCTGTCTCTGGTGAATCCTATCACTGCCCTGCATCTCTTGCCTGTACCCCATTTCTGTATGCATAAATAAGTAAATCTTTATGTTTAAAAATTTTAAAAATAAAATAAAAAGATAAAAACACTGCTATCCAATAATATTTTATCCTTCAAGACTCTCCTCCAGATATGAAGGAGAATTAAAGGCTTTTCAGAAATAGAGAAGCTGCAAAGAATTATTGAAAGTTGCTCACACATTGACACTGAAAAAAGACACATGCACAAAGAATTACATAAGGAAAGAGATATACCAACAAAAATTAAGAATAAAATTGCAGTAACAGATTATCACATATCAGTGATCATTTTAAACATAAATGAACTGAACTCATCAGCTGAAAGAGTATCTAAATGGATCAAGAACAGAATCCAAGCTTCTGCTGTCTCCAGGTGACGCACCTGATCTCCAAAGACAAACAGCCTCCAGGAAAGGTTTGTAAAAACAACCCTAGAAGCAAATGGTACTAAAAAGAAGCCAAGGGCAGCCATACTTTATATCATACAATGGATTTCCAGTTATAAAAGGTAAAAACAGACATGAAAGAACACTATATAATAATTTAGGGAACAATACCTGAAGAAGATGTAAAATTCATCCACATATGTCCAAGTGAAGGGGCTCCAAAATATACTAGATCACTATTATTAAATCTGAAAAAAAATTGGAAAATTTCACTTTATGGTAGGAGACTTTAAGAACCCACTCTTACCAGTGGACAGACCAACTAGACTGAAAATAAATAGGCATATGATACAGAATTAAACCTCATGACCATGTTAATATATCCAGGACAATGAACGTACAAAAAGCAGAAAGTACAAATTTTTCCCAAGTACACAAAAGACATTGTCCACAATATACCTCATTCTGAGAAACAAAACAAATAACAAATTCATGAAGAATAAAACCCAAACTACCATCTTCTCAGAACATAAAGGTATCAAAGTAAAAATCAATTATCAAAAGAAAACAGGGAAATTTTTCATACATGAGTATTGCACAACACACTACTGAAAAGTTACTGTATTAATGAAGAAATCAAAGAAGAAATTAAAAACTAGCTTGAAACAAATGAGAATGAGCACATAAACTTTTAGAATGCAATCATCTGAGGTTGAATAGAAAATGAACAAAACCTGTGAATAATTCAAATATATGCAAGGAAATCAGGGCAAAAACACTCCTAAATAAGACTTCATGATCAGATGGCTTCATAGCTGAATTCTACCAAAATTTCAAAGATGAACAAACGCCTAAATAGCTCAGATTCCTCCAAATATTTGAAAGAGAGGGAGTACTCCAAAATATTTTTTTGAGGCCACTATTACTCTGATATCAAATCAAACAAAGACAATTATACCATAGGCCAAACCCCTAATGAACACAAATACAAATATACTGAATTAAATCCCAGCAAAATGAATCCAGCAGTGTATTAAAAGGATCATACACAATAACCAGGTGGAATTTAGACCAGGAAAAAAAAAAAGATGGCTCAATATCGATATAATTCACAACAGCAAAAAAAAAAAAAAGGTAAACAACAAATGATCAAATAAATAGGTACCAAGAAAGCATGCATATGATAAGACCCAACATCCAGTTATAATGATTATCTTTCCAAAAATTGGAGAGAAGTAAGTCATGTCTTTATATAATAAAAACCATTCATAACAAACCCATAGCTAGTATCATTCTCAATATTGAAAAACTGAAATCTCTCCCATTAAAATCAAGTATAAGACAATGATGTTCACTCTCACTACTACTACTCAACCATGATACAGAACGTTCTAGCTAGAGCAAGATAAAACAATACAAGGAATCCAAATTGGAAAAGAAGTAAAGCTATCATTATTTTCAGATGACATAATAATATAAATTTCATGATAATTTCAGGGTTCCACTGAAAAATTACCAACTCATTCTATCTTGACAATTCCTTGACCTCTTTGAACCCTTCAACAAGGGACTAGTTCCCATCTCTATATCATCTTCTTTATGTTTAATTTTCTTCTTATTCATATGAGAAATTCTTATTTCTTATTTCTATAGTTTATAATTTTAAGAAAGTTTTATCAATACTAAAAGGTGCCTTATTTCTCTGTCTTATTTCCTCTCACAAAACTTTTTCAGTGTGATAACAATTCTTGACATTATCCTTATCTTTATTTGAATAGAAACAAAAGGGAAAAAAATCATGATACAGAACATATCCACACCAACAAAATTTACCCTCCCCTACTACAGATAAATTGTAAACAGAAACCTGTAATCTTAGTTGTTCCCTAGGCAATTTATTTTCTGAATTATTTCACATTTTTTCTAGTTTGATAAATTCATAGATTGTTATTCCATAACTCCTCTTTCTCCTCATTCTTGGCTGATGTCATTGAAAAGTCATCTTCTCTTGTCTTGGCCACTTTTACTTCTCTTCCCAGCTGCCGGTTTTCTCTCGTCTTTCAAGGATCTTGCCGAATGCATATTGCAGAACGGTTTTCTCATAAGTATTTTTATTTGATTTAATCTTTCTCAGCTTAAAACTTACCCTTACCAGGTCAACTATTGTAAAAAGAATTGAACCTTGCAATCAACTTAACATAGTGTACACAGACATTGTTTATAATGATGCACACGAAATTTATATAATGTTATAATACAATGTTACTTCAATATATATATAGTTTTAATTCCGGAAAAAAATATCCTGTTCTCAACTACACAGCACATTTTAATATCTATGTTTTCAATATTATGTAGTCTTATTACCAGCAAAATCTATAAAACATTTTTTTATTTTTTATTTTTTTTATTACAAAGTTTATTTTTACATCATTTTGCACATTTTTTTTCCATCTCGATTGTAATCCCCGCAGGTTTCCCATCACCAA
>NW_004567113.1:3703856-3735050 GCF_000260355.1 Condylura cristata
CGGTGATCTCGGCGTCTTTACTCTGCCGCCATCTCTATAAAACATTTTAAGATACATTAAATTTACTTTTCCTGTATACATGAATCTCATTGTATTTCAAAATATCTCAGGATTAGCAAACACCCTACTGCCAGCAGATTGCTCTGTATCAAAATGGGAAAAGGGAAACAAAAATATAAAATTTAGAGTATAGTGTAAGATTTGGACTCAGGTTCTTGTTCATAATTTATTCTGTTTATACCTCAAAAGTTAGCAGCTGAATAGTTATCATCCAGAAAAGAAAAGGATAAGTCAGCAAAACACCAAAGTAAATCAGCAATTCTTTCAGGTGGATTTCAAATGAGTTTCAGGCCTATAAAGAGAAATATATATAAATATATATATAGGCCCCCTCCCTTGTGGCTCTGTGGGTTAAAACACAGCACTAAGACGCTAACGCCACTTCAGCATGAGTTCTATCCCCAAGGCGCAGCAGACCTCTCGGGACCCACCCACCCACTGCAGCCCTCAGCAGTGTACTTCGTCGATCTGCCTGTTCTGCTCCCCACTCTGTCTCTGGTGAATCCTCTCACCTCCCCTGAACCTCTGGGCTGTACCCCAGTTCTGTATGCATAAATAAATAAAACTTTAATATACATATATATATATAGTTATTTGCTTATTCATATAGCTAAAACAATGGCAGATAATAATATATGTGTTAAAGGAACAATTGTTTTGTATTGATTTTTCTAAGACTAAGGCAGAAAGTCTTTAAAACAACATATTTTTTATCCAATGAATATATATATTATAAAATATTAACATAAAATACATCTGTGTATTTTCCAACAAGTAGAACATTATGGAGTTCTCAAAGGCTATGAGACACTTTTCCCTTTGATAGCAGCAGTAACACTTCTGATTTTTATGTTTATAATTTTGGTATTTCCTTCCTTTTTGCTACTCTTTTGTAACACATATATTACTCCTAAACATATATTGCTTAGTTTTAGTGTAAATGATATTAAATCATGCTAAATGTGTTCCTTTGTAAGGAACACATTATTATCAACATTTGAATATGATTTTCATCCATTTTGAGATGTGTATTCTATTGTACAAACATACCACTATATATTACTATTGTTACAATTGATTAATAAATTACATAGGTCCACTGAGTGAGAACAAGGGAAAAGGTGTATAAAATGATCGTTGCCTGAAACTAAATTTCTAAAGGGCATCTCAAAGAAGGTCAAATAACTGCAGGACACAAAACAGATTGTGTTTCAGAAAAGGATCTTCCACCTTTTATCATGAGCAGAAAACATGCTTGCCTTTTATTCCAGAAGTGACACTATCTTTGTCTTCCAAGATTGTTCACTATATAAACATTCTTGAAAAGAAGACATATTAGAGAATAGAGACGTATAAATTCAGATCTCCACTGGTGGCATATGGCATATGTGGCTGAGTGTACTGAGAGGTATTATTAAACTACACTCGGCTACAATTTTTGCTTTATCCACTAATAACTTACTTCCTCTTAAGAAACAGAAATACTTTAACTTCAATGTCATTTTTAGAAAATAATCATATTACATTGACTGTTAGCTCTACTTGAACTACTCTCAACATTTCCTTGTCTTTCATGGCCTTAACACTTTTGATATTATGGCTAGTTATTTTGCAGAGTACTCTGCAATTTACAAACAGGTATTTCTAGAGACAGATGCACCATGTCATCAGAGAAATTTTCTTGCTTAACTCCTAGGGGAATAATCTGAAAGTTAAACAAACTGGTGGTACACTGAGAGTATTATCATTTAGGGCAAACTGGAGTACCTTCTGAATATTGGAGTATAGCACGGACTGCACAGAAGAGACACAGAGGAGATTCAGTCTTCATTAAACAATTAGTGGGCAGTGAAAAAAAAATGCCTTGAGGTTGCACTTGCTAACACATAAACTGCAGCACTGTTACTCAGCTGACCAGCATCCCTGGGGAAGGAAGCACTGAGCATGTGCAGGTACACTCTTGACTGAGAGGAAACACACACAAAAGAGATGAGGTACTTTCAGTTGGTTAGGTGACCAATAAAAAAACTAAACTAGTACAGTGTATTGATCTGTGTCCTGTTCTCCAAACCTACTCACCTAAAGAAGCACAATGACAGGGTGTTGATTAGGAGACCTGTGTCTTGAACCTTAGAAAAGAGAAATACTGTATCACAAACATAAGGCAGCCCCCTTAAACTTCTCTAATATGTCCTCCTCTACTCCTGCACACAGCAGCTCTAAGATTAGGTATATGGATGTCAAATACAACAAAATCACCTCCTGCTGGTAACATAGAAGTAAATATTCAAGTAACGGCTGCAAGTATTAAAAAAAAAAAAACAAGCAAACAGGGAAATTGAAAGTATCAAAATGGGCAGACAGGAAACTATAACGTAGGGCACATTGTAGAATATGTTGTCACATGGAGGAAAAGTAAAACAACTCTGGAATCCGCCATGAGGACATGAAATTTTATATTCCCCCAAATTTTATCTTCCTAGTAGAAGGGCTCAAAATTGCCATGAGTAATAAACTCAACAGTATGGAAGAAAACACAGAGGAGACGCTCACAGTGATATAAGAGGACTTTGAAAGGCTAATTGGAGATAAAACAATTTGAAAAACAAATAGCATGAGAAATAATTAAGGATATAATCATCAATAGAAGAGATAAACCATAGTGCGGAGAAATATGGAAAAAGAATTGGCCAAGTGGTGAAGTAAGTCATAATAATGATAATAATAAATAAAGGAGTTAGGCGTTATCATCAATTGAGATGTGAAGACAAAATGAAATATTTCAAGACCTATACAATTCCAATAGGAAAGGCAACATTAGGATAGTGGGTATTCCAGGGAAAGTGAGAAATGGGGACAAAGAGCTTGTTAAAGCAAATAATAGAGGAAAATTTTCCATATCTATAGAAGGATATACATATATAAGTCCATAAAGCTTAAAGAACACCTGACTAACTATATGTGATGAAAACTACATTAAGATGTTTTGTAGGGCCCTCCCTGGTGGTGCAATTCCTAAAGCAAGCACTGTGAAGCTGACCAAGGCTGCTTCCCTACAAGTTAGATCCTGCGGGGAGATGACCCACATGGGGCAGCAGACCTCTCCTGTTCCGCCCGCTGCTCCCCTCAGCAGTGTACTTCGTGGATCTGCCTGTTCTGCTTTTGGCTCTAACTGGTGAATCCTCTCACTGCCTCTGCACCTCTGGCCTGTAGCCCAGCATTGTATGCATAAATAAATAAAACTTAAAAAAAAAAGATGCATAGTATTGAAACTACCAGGAGTTACAGAAAAAGGAAAGTATATTGAGGATGACTATGAAAAAAATATTAACTTAAAAAGGTAATCCCATCAAGCTATCTATACTTCTCTGAGGAAATCCTATAAATGAGTTGGTAGCGATGTATTCAAAATACTAAAAAGTAAAATACTGCTAGCCATGACAATATATTCTTCAAGATTCATTTACATATGAAGGAAAAATAAACACTTTTCCAAACAGAAACTAAAAATAAATAAATAATGCCAATGCTAGACTTCCCTACGAGAAATGTTGAAAAAAGCTATCTTATCTAAATCAAAGTAAAGAAAAATCAATAAAAACTGAACATGGAAATACATAGAAACAGAAAACTAAGGACAAAAATGGCAGTAGCAAATTTTTATATAACAATAACTACACTAAATATAAGTGGAATGAGAACCAATTAATCAAAAAGTACAGAGTGGCTCGTTGAGTCAGAATCAATAGTGAATATTCTGCTAGCCCCAGGAGACCATCTGTGCTCCAATGATAAACTCAAAGTAAATGGAAGGAAAACAATCTACAAGCAAATGGAACAAAAAATATGTACAGAAATTATATAGTTAATAAAAAAACCACTATATCAACCAGACATAACACTTATCAGTACATATGCATCAAATAAAGGACCATAAAAAATGCAAGAGAAATCTAGAAATAAATATCAGTAACAACTCACTAAGAGTAGATGAGTTTAGTATTCCATTTACATCAATGTTCAGACTAACAAGGCAGAAAATCAACAAAGAAAATGATAATACCCAACAAGGAATTATATCACATTAACAGACATTTAAAGTGTGCTGCATTCTCCAAGAGTAATACATATTCTTCTCAAGTGCACATGAAACTTTACGCAGGTAGATGACTTGTTGGGTCACAAAAAAAAGTGTCAATAAATTTGTGAAGATTCAAATAATATCAGGTATCTTCTCTGACTATAAAAGAATAGAAGTGGAAATCAACTGCAACAAGAAAGCAAGAAAAATATGTGTAGGTGCAACCACAGCCTACTGGTGACTACTAGGTTAATGTGAAATCAAAGAAAAAACTGAAAAAATGTCTGGAATAAACGGATATAAAGAATCATCTGTGGGAATCAAAAGCAGTACTAAGAAGGAAATATATAGTAATTCAGGCTCACATCAAAAAACTAAGAGAGAGGGCTCTCCCTGGTAGTGCAATAGGTTAAATTTAGCACAGCACTAAGAAGTTAAAGCCACTTCAGCACTAGTTCCATCCCCACCCCAGAGGTGACCCACATGGCACAGCAGATCTCTCCTGACCCACCCACTGCTCCCCTCAGCAGTATACTTTGTCTCTCAGCCTGTTCTGCTCCCCATTCTGTCTCTGGTGAATCTTGTCACCACCCCTGCCCTTCTGGCCTGTACCCCTGTTCTTTATGTATAAATAAATAAATCTTTAGAAAAAAAAATAAGAGAGCCCAAATAAACAATGTAAACTTCTTCCTTAAGGAACTAGGAAAGAACAAATAAAATAAAAAAATAAAAACATTATAAAGAAACAAAAATAAAAATTAGAAGAGGAATAAGCAGATATAAAAGTCAGTACAAAATATTAATGAAACAAAAAGATGGTTCTCTGAAAAATGAAATAAAATATACACACATCTACCTAGTCTGACGAAGAAAAAAGGAGGAAGATTACTAAAAAGAATAAAAAATGAAACAGGAGAAGTAACAACAGCTGTCTCAGAAATAAAGAGCATAGATTATAATGAAATTTATATGCCAGTAAATTGATCTGGAAGAAATGGAAATATTGATAGAAATATATATGCCTTTGAATCAGCAACTCATACAGACTGAATCAGCAAGAAAGCAAAAAGCTGAATAGACTAATTATATATAAGATAATTGAAACAATATTCCAAAATCTTCCCCAAAACAGAGGTCTAGAACAAGATGGTTTCCCTCATGAGGTCTATAAAATCTTGATAGAACTAATACCTATTCTCAAACGCTCCCCCCAAAAATTGGAGAGAAATGATTCCAAACATAATTTGAGGTAAGAATAACTTTGATTCAAAAAGGCAGACAAATGCATCATCAGAAAACAAAATTACAGAACAATACCCTTGCTGAATATACATGTAAACATCTGCCACAAAATTAGCACACTGAATTCAATACATTGCAAGGATTATAAAGCAAGAACAAATGGGATTTATTCCAGGGATGCAAAGATGTTTCAGCATCCCAAAATCAATGAGTTTAATGCACCACTTCCTCAAATGAGCAAATAAAATTCATATAATCATATCAGTATATACAGAGAAGGCATTTGCTATGATTCAACACTCCTCAAAAAATGGGAATAGAAGAAAGATGCTTCAATATAATAAAGTTATTTATGTATGACAAATAAACAACAACATAACATTCAATACTGAAGAACTGAAGTTTTTTCCACTAATGCCTGCTATAAGGCAAGTGTAACCACTTTCAACATAATACTGGAAGTCCAAACTGGAGCAGTTAGGAAAGAAATATATAATGAATTTAAATTGGGAAAGAAAAAGTAAAATTAATTCTATTTGCAGATGATAGTACATAGTGAAGATCTTAAAGCTTCCACCTAGAAATCTTATAATCAATAAATAGTTAAAAAATAAATCTACAACTGTGTTTCTATATGCAAAGAATAAACTAGAAGAGAAAGAAATAATGAAAACAATGTCCCTTATTATTTCACCAGAAAGAATTAAGTGCCTAGAAGTAAACTAACAAAGATAGTGAAAAACTTTTAAATAAAGATTATAAGGGATTAGAGAAAGACACACAAAACGTGCAGATATTGCCTGTTCATCAATTGGAACAATTAGCATTGTTAAAATGGACATTAAAAAATAAAATAGATTCAATTATATCCTTATTAAAAAGTTGCAATATATTTTTTAAATAGAACAAACATTACTGAAATTCATAATGAACCATAAAAGAAAGATCAAGTATGGAAAAATCACATCCCAGACTTCATATAATAGTACAAAGCAATAGTAATCAAGGCAGAGTAATATTGGAATAGAAATGGATAGCTTAGAAATAAAGCACAGACATATAGTTAACTAATCATTTATAAGGACCCAAGAGGATACAATGGAGTTTGGAAAGTCTCTTCAACAAATGGTGTGGGGAAACTATACAAAATGTGCAAAAGACTGAAACTAAGCCACTTTTTCTCACCATATAAAAAAAAAAACAACTCAAGTTA
Source organism: Condylura cristata (assembly GCF_000260355.1). Classification (NCBI taxonomy): domain Eukaryota; kingdom Metazoa; phylum Chordata; class Mammalia; order Eulipotyphla; family Talpidae; genus Condylura; species Condylura cristata. The sequence continues at coordinate 3,710,453 of NW_004567113.1, forward strand.
TACAAAAGACTTGAATATAAGACTGGAAATTAAAAAATATAGATGAAAACAGGCAAAACACTCAATGGTATTTATTTCAGGGATGTATTTTAGAATTCAACAGCATCTTTGAGGAAAACCAAAAGAAGAAAATACATGAACGGGACTACATCAAACTAAGTCACATCTGAATCATGAAAGCAAGTATCATTAAACAAAAAACGCCCAACTGAATGGGAGAAAATATTTGCCTATCGTACACATGAAAAGGAGATAATTACAAGGTTTACAATGAATACATACTACTCAACAAAAAGAAAACAAAGAACACAATTTTTAAAAAAATGCTAGAAAAGCTAGACACTTCTCAAAAAAAAATATATATATATACAGATGAGCACAGACACACAAAAAAATGTGCAAAATCACTTACCATCTTAGAGTTAAAATCAAAACTACCATGAGAAACCATGTTACTCCAGTGAGATAGTCCCATATATGTGTGAGCACTATATACATGTATGTGTGTGTGCATGTGTATACATATATATACACAAAATATATATATAAACTATGTGTGTGTGTATGTGTGTGTATATATACGCACACATGTACACATACAGTAATAACAAATTTTGGCTAGGGTGTAGAGAAAAGGAACACTCCTATATTATTGATAGGAATGCAGACTAGAAACAGTACAATAAGGTCTCAACAAGTTAAAAGTAAAACATATTTAGCAGTCCACCGTCAAGTACCTATTTTAAGAATACAAACTCTACCCCCAAGTACTCATCTTAAGAATACAAAATCACTGATTTGAAAATACTGTTTTCAATAGTCCAATTGTGGAATAAATCTAAATGCCAATGACAGAGAAGTGGATTAAGAAGTTATGTTATACAAACACGACAGAATAGTACTCAGCTATAAAAAGTGATGAACTTTTGTCATTTGTGACAACAAGAATGAACTAAAAGTAATTAAGTGTAGTGAAATAAATCTGAAGAAGAAAGATAAATATTAATGATTTCACTCATTTGTGGAATATGGTGAACCAAAATAAAGGAAATGACAAAACCAAGTCTAAACAAACTCTACAACACTGTAAAATTGAGGTTACTAAAAGGGGAAGGTAAGTGGTAGGCAGGATCAAAAAGTGGAGGGGGTCCCATGATAAATGGTAAAGGATTATTGGCTCTGGTGGTGAGATAGTGTGGTGACTTATTTTTGAACAGTTGTACACCTATTCTTTTAAATAACATGCAGTATGGTAGACCAATGTTACACAAAAAAATATTTTTAAAGAATGCGACTTTCATAAGAAATTGTGGTGATAATGATAAATTTATTGTTATTCCGCTAAAAAATGTGGATGATACTTCAGACAACTATGATAAGTGAAAATAGGTCAAAAATAGTAAAATACTCCTTTTACTCACACAGAAAATATAAAGAAACAAAACAAAAGTCAGACAAAAGCAACCCAAAACAAACCCTAGAAATCTGAATGTAAAACAGTTCATGAGAGGGGGAGGGTGAAGAGCATGGAGTTGGGGGTGAACAGGTCCAATGGACTATGGTGGAAGATTATGGGTGCTTTGGTAATGGGTGTGTTATGATAGCATACACTTGAATAGATCTTATTCTGTATCTCTTAATTATAAATAGGATTATAAATGAATTCTACCTCAATAAAAAAGAATGTAAAAAGAAATAATTTTTAATCATTATTTTAAATGTATATTTTTAATCATTCTTCATTTTTGTACAATGTATGCTTTATCCACTCATGTATGGTCCCCAAGGCATCTCCACCATCAATTCACACATGCATCATCACCTAGTCCCTTGTGATTTTTCTCACCAGTTTTGATCCTTCCTCTACCCCCCACAGAAGTATGTGTGTGGTTTATAATTACCTGTAGATTTTGATTTTTACTTTATTATAATTACTATCCCCCCACAATCCCTTATTTGGGTCACCTGTATTCCTACTATAAATGAAACATTCTGTGTTTTTCTTTTTCTTTCTGGCTTAGTTCACTGAGAATGATCTCTTCCAGCTCTATCCATGTTACTGCGGTTGAGCTTATCTTTTTTGTTTGCTGGGCAATACTCCATTGTGTATATATACCACATCTTCTTGATCCATCATCTATTTTGGGGCTTTTGTATTGTTTCCATAGGTTACTTATCCTGAATAATGCTATAATAAACATAAGATTGAAGGTGTTCTTTGGGATTAATGTTTTTGTGTCTTTTGGGTAAATACCCAGGACTGGAACTGGATCATATCAGAAGTCCATTTTTAGCAATTTGAGGAACCTCCACAAGCTTTCCATAGTGGTTGGACCAGTTTGCATTCATATCAGCAATGTAGGAGGATTTCTTTTTCTCCACATCCTTGCCAACATTTTTTGTTGCTAGTTTTTTTTTTAATATGTGCCATTATCACTAGTGTAAAATAATAAATTTTATAACCATGACAAATTTGGCAAGATTATTACAATATATGCTATGGTCTTTGGCTTGGAAGGGAAGGGGATACAACGGAAAGGAAGATTCTTTGTAAAGAATCTTTGATGAGTAGACAGTATAGTAATTGTAATAATGATGTCTAGATAAATTTCCACCCATAGGTTCTGAGATCTCTTTTTTCTTTTCTTCTCTTTCTTTCTCACTTTTCTTTTTCCTTCCTGTCCTCCTTCCTCCTTCCTTTCTCTTATTTTTTTTAGCTATAACATGTGTTTCTTTTGTTTTCTTGTTTTTCTTCTTTTCCACCAGTCTTTATACCCCCTTTGATCCTTTCTCCTTCACCCCTCCTTAACCTCACACCTCACTCTATCAGTCTCCATTACTTTTTATTTATTTTTCTTTGTCAAATCATTCACTATGCAAATGTCCAATATTTGGCTTTATCAATCTGACTTGTTCTACTACCCATAATTTCCTAAAATTCCTTCCATTATGCTGTAATTAACATTTTATTAATCCTTATGAGTTATAACTTTCACTTCTTTGTGGTTAAATTCTAACAGTAGCACCTTGACACAAGCTATGCAACGTCTATTGTCCGACAATAGATTCCGGGTAGATCAGGAAAAGCTCTGAAAAATCAGACTTTCCACTGCTAACTTATGTTATGACCTCCATTTTTTGTATAATCGTAATATCAAAATATTCTGAGCAACTTTCAGCTTACAATTGGATTGCATCAGCCGCATAAGGCCTGCCTGCCCTGACAAGCAAGCACTGCACCAGGGTGAGAAATTCCTCTGAAGTCAAAAGTGACTTGACAACTGGCTGATCAATAAAAGCAAAAGGGCTGTTTCTGATGGAGGAAAACCCAAATCTTATCATTCTACTATCTCATCTAGCCTTCTATTCAGCTTCTAAAGAATTACTCAAACTTCCTACTGTCTGGCCTTTAGATGTGGAAATTCATCCAGGTTGCCTGTTTTAGAACTAGCCAGGTCTTTTACATTCTACACCTCAAAGCAATCCACAAAGGTATTCTGACTAGTCTTTCGGATTCTACTATCTAGTCTTTAGATAAAGAAATTCACCTATGTCTCCTATTCAGAGCAAATTATGCTTTCTACTGTCTAGACCTCAAGGAAACTCACTTAAAACCTTTTAGCAAGTTTCTTCAAAGAACTTTTCCGAAATTTGATTTGCAAGAAATTTCCTCTTCCTGCCTCCCAGGGTGTCTCAGGTAGAAAAAACCATCAAGTATTACATAAGGTTTAAGGGACTTTATTTTTATCAATCTTCACTATAGTAATATTAGTCTTAAACTTTGTACACCTATGTACCTGTTTTTAACCTTGATTGATTTTAGAATGTTATAATCTCAAGTAAAGGTCAAAAGGACTGCAGACTATTCTTAGAAAAAATAGAAAAAAGGTGATTGTGACCTCAACCCCTTTCGTATGCTAATGTCATGCCTCTGCCTGCTTGAAATGTATAAAATAAACCTCTGCTGAAGGCAGAGCAGGAAGATTTGCTCCATGTCTTCCTCGCACCTTTCCTCTTCCCCCTCTTGGAATCTCCACACCCCGCACCCCGATGCCTTCCCATCGTAGGGCCCTGCCTGTGTTGCCTCCAGACACCTCAAAAGTTGGAGCAGGCCTCCAACAGCACCTAGTTATTTCCATGTCTTAAGTACTATAAATAGTTCTGAGATAACATTTTGGAGCATATAATATTTTGAGTTTGTGTTTCATATTCAGCTAGACATAAGTGAGATTGCTAGATCAAATCTATTTCAATTTTCATTTTTAAAGTAAATCAAGATCACTTTCTAAAACAGTTACACCTGTTTACATTCCCATCAACATTGTAACAGTGCTCCTCTTTCTCTGCATCCTTTTGATGTTGTTTCTTTTTTTCTTTTAAAATTATAAGCTGTTCTTCTGGTATGAGATGATATAAAACCTGGTTCTGGCTTCTGTAATTATTAATCTTGTGATCTTGGGCAAATTCCTTAACTTACTTGGGATATGGCCCATGAAACAGCAGCTTGTTAAGTTGTCAAAATGCTAATAGGGTAAAAAATATGAGACATTCATATGTATTATCATGACATTTTTATATAATATAATATAATGTAATGTAATGTAATGTGATGTGATGTAATATGATATAATGTAATATAATGTAATATAATACAATACAATATAATACAATTTGGGTAATAATTATATATAACTATTACAATCTATATCATAACCATATAAAATGAATTTTTAAATAACAATAATAATTATACCCAGTATGTATTGCTTCCTTAGAAAACTTAGAATTGAACATTAAGTGCTTAATATTTCTCATATATTCATACATAATTATAACACTTACTTGCCTTATCTGGTTCACTCTTGTGAGAAGAGCATATGCACGGAGCCAAATTCTTATGTCATGGGATATTAACTAGGATTTATCTTCTTTCCTTGAAAAAAAGTAAAAAGTAGGTTGAAGTATGAAGTGAAGGTAACCATGGCTCATGTTACTCTGGTGGTTCTCAAGTTTTTGTTTTATAGACAGCTGAAATATTTCCACCAGATTAAGATGAAGTCGTATAGGATTTCTTAAAAACAGTACTTTATCTAAAGAGATTGAAAAAAAACTCCATGTAATTGCAGCATTATTTATAATAACCAAGATTTGGAAACAAAGTGTCTATTGATGAATGAATGGATAAAAATGATTGATGAATGGAATACTACTCAGCAATGAAACAAACACAGAAAACATACAAAAACCAATGAGATGAAGTCCTGATATTGTAACAACATGATGGACCTAGAAGGTATGATGCTTAATTAAATATGTTGAACAAAGACAAGCACTTAATTATTTTATTAATATGTGGTACATAAAGAAATAAAATAAATGATTGAACTAAAAGAATCTAACAAAATTTATTATTTTAAAGCCAATGAGTGGCTACTAGAAAAGAAGGAAGTGTAGAGGATAAATCAGGTAAAAAAGGATCAGTTGCCAGTGAAAAAAATTGCAGCCTTAGTGATGAATTTAACATAGTATATACAGATATTGATATACTGATTCACTCTTGAATCTTACATAATACTATAATGTAAATTCAATAAAATTAATAAAAAATATTTCATCTATAGCGCATTACAAATACTGGGGTAAAACAGTCAACTTTCACAATATTTCCTTTGTATGATGAACAAAGCAGTATTTAATTGTCTAGAATTCCTACAAAACTGTTTTTATATACCTGTAAAATAAGCCACATACATTTTAAATGAAGTAAAGGGAAATGTTTTTACCTCAGTAATAACATGTATTAGTTGAGTAAAGTTTTCAAAAGCTTAGTCTTCACTTTTCAAAAACAACAGAAAAGTAAAACTATATCCTAAAACACAAAAATACATGGAGTTCTACTTGGGTGGAACTATCACATCTGTTGTATTGATTTATAAAGACAAGCTTTTGAGTTATCACCTATTCTCCTTCTTCATTTCTCTGCAACTCTACAGTGCATTTATTGCCAGCAGATGGTAAAGCATTTATGTTCTTAAGAGATATCCATGGAAGAAGATTCTACAATGTCTCTCTGGAATTTGTTCAGTACTTTACAAGCCTTGCTGACAGGAAACTATTCTTAACCTAAATCCCACAAGGCAACATTTAGGCACATTTCCTTTGGTTCAGTCCTCAGTGGAGATGGAGAACAGCTGGCCACCATCTGCATAATAATACTTTACAAATTAGAAGACTGAGGTCAACTCCCTGTCTTCTCTTCTACTAGGTAATAAACCCATTCATTTAATTTTTCCTCATATAACCTATTTACAAATTCTAAATCATTTTAATTTATGTCCGTGAATTCTAAGTTTTTCATGTCACTTATAAAGTGTATATAAGACACTAATACTTATACCAGAGTTGAGAGTAATTTCTTTGTGAAATTTAGAAGACCCTGGTATTGTATATACAATATACAAATATTGTATATTTGTTGCAACAGGAACTTTGCTGCAACTTTGCTTCCTGTACACAGAGGGACACAGTAGTCATGGAGCAGGTTGCAAAACAAGACTGCTACTTGAGAAGTTCTTGTTCAGTTTACTGAAAGCATACAGGCTTGTAAAAGCTGATCATACAACAAAGGTATGAGGAATAAGGTCCAGAGGGTGGGATAGGAATGGGGGACAAATTTTACAAGGGACAGGGAAGGGGACATCGTGACCATATGCCAAGAGACATTTGCGTTAGTAAAGTATTGATGTTATCACAGGCGGAGTTATCCTGAGACCACCATGTAAATAGTCACGTAATCAGGTCAACAGAGGCCTAGGACCTGCCTCGTGATATGAGCTATAGTCAAGGAATTCACTGCTGTGATTTGCAGATAGCAAATAAGTCAGTTGCCAATGAGTGAGTGGCCAGGTCATAGCTAGCTCATAGGTACCCACATATATTCACTACTAAACAACATTGAGCCTTTCTACTATATCACATTATGGCTTTTCTTCTGTGATTGCTATCTTATTTTTAGCTAAGCTCCACAGTCTTACTGAAGTAGCATTGGTTTCTGGCCATGCATATATTTCAGGTATACATCATTGTAAATTAACATCTGTGCATAGATTACATTATATTCACCACTAAACATCTATTCAGGTGTTTTTCTTCTACAGCAGATTACTTTATGAACATGAATCTTTAAACTGAGTTCTGTTTTTCTGATTAGGACATAATATCTTATTATAGTCACAAATATTCTATTTTGAAAATCTCATGATCTTATTGTTTATAGTCCATTATTGCAATCATGAAATAAAATTTGAAAAAAAAAAACACCTACGTTAAACATAAATTCTACTACATATTTGGCTTTCAGGTTAAGGTTACCTTTAGGGTCTGGCTTTCCTTTTCCTGGTGAAATAATTCATTTGAACAATAACGTTAGCTAGGTTTACATTTGTCCCACAGGATAGTTTTTCACAAAGCTATGTTGCTTATTATTATATTGTTTCTAAGTTTTCGCCAATTGATTTTCTGATGATTAAATTCAACTATTTGGATTATAGGTTTCTCATGACACTGTAAATCATATCAGTGGTTTTCAAATTGTTTGCTTGCATACATACCCAAAAGACTGTTTTGTTCATTTTTTTAACAAATATTGTAGTTTAGCACAATCTATGGACAGTTGTTGGTCTATATTTTAATATATATGTGTGTGTGTGTGTGTATTGTAATATATGTGTGTGTGTATATATAGGTTAACAAAAAAACAACAAACCAAGATCCAACTCTCAAAGAAAAAAGATAATAAGTCTAAAAAAGATAGCAAGTATAATAATGAAATTAAATAGTATATGAAAGGTGATATATGCTATGAAAAAAAAGAAAATGAAGAGGAAATTATAGGTCAGAATGTGAAATTATGAGGAAATGATTGGACAGTTTGTGGTTTTAATAAGGAATGAGCAATGCCTTAAAACAGGGGAGCAGTTAGCCAAGTGGGGATAAACATTCCAGACGCAGGGAACAATTTATACAAGACCTTGGTGTGGAAACTTACCACACATGTTCAACATGCTAATATTTCTGGAGTAGGGTAAGGGATGAGGTAGTAGAACAGTAATTTAGAGACATAATGGGAGGACAGAGCCTCAGGGGATCTGGCAGACATTGTTAGAACTTGAATTTTTGATCAGAGTAAGATTATGGATAGAACAGTAGAGGGTTATAAGCAGAGGGAAAAAATGACCTAAACTAAACTTTCAAAGGGTCATACTGGTTGCTTTGTTGAGAATAGAATGTATGGAGCAATAGTAGAATAATTTAAGTGAGAAAGAATGGTGCCTTAGGACAGGCTAAGAGAAGTGATCTGATTGTGGATCATTTTGAAGATGAGTTACAGATGCATTGCATGTTAAACATGAGAAAAAGACAGGAGTTGAGGAGGACTCAAAGTTTTTAAGCTCAAATTAATAGACTAGGATGGAAATAACATTTGAGAGGTGTTTTTTTGTAAAGACATATTTATTTATACATATAAGAACTGGGGTACAGGTCAGAGTTGTGTGGGGTAGAGGAGTTGAGAGGATTCACCAGAGACAGAGTGGAAACAGAACAGGCAGATTGACTAAACTACACTGCTAGGAATTGAACTCATGCTGCAGTGGCTTCAGATAGCTTGACAGTGCTGTACTTTAACTCCTTGCACCGCCAAGGAGTTCCCTACATTTGAGAATTATTAACAATGTGGACTATTTTATTTAAGGCCTTATAGTTGGATGAAATAAATAAAGGGAATGAGTGTTGAGAAATGTAGAAGATCAGAGACAGAGCCATGTGACAGATCAATATGTTTAGATTAGGGTGAAGAAGAAAAAATTATAAAGAGACTGAGAAAAAGAGTCCAGTGAGAGAAGAAACACCAACAGTGAAAACTTTTACATGAAACCTTATATAAAAGAGTAAATATTAGTCAACTATGTTAAACCCTACTAACAGATCAAATAAGATGAAACATATCATTAAATTTAGTAATTGTGAAGGTCATTAATGATATTTAAAATAAACTTTTTGGATAGTGATGGATGAAAATCTTGCAGAATTTAGTTTAAGAAGAGAATGGGAGAAAAGGAACTAAGGAAAACAAGTATCAACAATTCTTTTGAGCAGTTTTATTAGAATGAAAACATAAAAGGATGATACTTCTAGGATAGATGGTTTCCAACTCATTAAAAACAGCAGTATCTAAAATACTTGCACTTTTCAAAGAAATCTGTTTTTTCTGATTTTCTCTGCACTCCTAACTGTAATGTTTATTTACCTAAATATAGATGTCTTCATAAGTAACCAAAAAAAAAGGATGATAGTATGATAGTTTTCAGGGTGAAATTGAAAGGAGGAATTTTTTTTAATAATATTATAGTTTATTTTTACATAATTTTGTGCCTTTTTCCATCTCAGTTGTAATACCTGTGAGTAAAAGGAGGGTATTTTTAAGAAAGTAAAAGTAAAAGGACATGTGTGAACTGATATTTTCTATCAGTAGATTATAGAAATGAGGAATCCAGTGGGGGGAAAAGGTAGAGGGAGATGTTATTACAGTGATAACACCTGAAACTATGTAGAGGTACCTATGCCTGTAAAATAGAAGGGATGATGTAAAAACAATATTATCTCAATACAAAAAAAATAAAGAGAAAACAATTGGTAGAAAATTAAAGCTTGATAATAGTCATCTATACTAATAGGTGGGAAACCATAGAAAATGGCAACAATTTTTTAGGAGGGATACCTGTAGTGATGGGAAACAGCAAGGCATTGCACCTACTGGAAATGATAACCTCTAGTCCATGACCCTGGAGTTAATAGCTGAGGTAGGCAGAAGCCATGCATCATTGGGGAAGAGGTCAAGAAGTTTGCTAAACAGATAAATAGAACTTCACCTTTAGTAGAGGTTACTGATGCTCTTTTCTTTGTTCTCATTATACTCTCCCTCTGATTAAAAAAAAAATTATATTACCTACAATTAGAAGAAATGACTGTGTACAATAATAATCATCCCTCCTACAACTCTGTAGGAGTTGAAAACATCCCAATATAGTTCAAAATACCCCATTTTTAACACCATCCACAGAAATATGTAAAAGACAGAGAAATATGTAAAATCCTATTGTGGACTTCTGTGCCTTGCTTAAATGAAGCTTCACTGACAGCAATATTTTGAACTTTTTCTACATTTGGCAGTCTCAGAGATTTTTACACTCTGCCACAATACATATAGTAAGATCCAGGTTAACTGAACTGTTCCTCTCCTTTTTATATAGTGAAAGTTAAGGTAGAAGAGGAAAACTGACATAACTCCTTGAACAACAATATTCTCAGGCAAGCTCATTTTATGGAAAAAATAGAGAAGAAAGCTGAGAATAAAGAAATTGATTTCCTTAAATATTTCCATGTTTACATGCCCTATGAAAAGATTTTGTGTACCCTACATTGCAGATTAATTAAAAAATTTAAACTAATAGTTTAACATTTTATCTGAGAAAAAAATCTATCACTACTCAACGTACTTAAGATGAATATTTAGTTCAATTAAAGCAGATGCCAAATGACAAATAGAACACATTTGGAGTAGTCCAAATGGAAAGGGCATTCTTTCTCTAAATGAAATATATTATCCTTCAGAACACAATTCCATTTGATGTCCATTCCCATTATGACACTATCTGGCACTGAGTGGCCAGACAGTAGATCTACGATGGGAATCACCTATCAGAGAGGACAAGCCCAAAGAAACTCACTTCAACTATAACATTTGATAAGAGATTTTATCTTGCACGAAGGTATCAAGGGCTTACACAGGCTTCAAGTAGTTCATGCAAATCCCAACAAGGGCATAATAATAATAGAAACTGGAGCACCTAGAGATCCCAACAAGCCTATGATGGAGCCGATGGCAGGTATTGAGGCAAGGCCATTTAGAATCTGAGTCGTGCGGGAAATTTGCTTCATGAAGTTTATACCTGGGTAGCTCAACTTCAAGTCTACAGAACCAAAAACATGTAACTCACCTGAGAATTTAACCTCTATAGCTATTTTGAAGGTAAAATGTTCTGTAGAAGGGAAGGATTGCAATTCCTATTGACAAATGGGGATCATCTAATAGAGATCATTCTTTTCTATTAAGGTAGAGATTTCTGGACTCTGAGAACCTTTCTGTTCTTTTCCATATTCACCCTCTCTGGCTATACTTAGGCAATGGGTCTTATACATTCCACTTGAAAAGCAGGGAGGTTTGGTAACATACATTTGAAGAGATATAAACTTACACTTATAAAACATACCCTGGTGGTGCAACGGATTAAAGCACAGCACTAAGAAGCTAAAGCCACTTCAGCATGAGTTGGAGGTGATCCACATGGCACGCCAGACCTCTCCTGACGCACCCACTGCTCCCCTCACCAGTGTACTTCACTGGTGACCTCTTCTGCTCCCCACTATGTCTCTGGTGAATCCCCTCATGGTTCCTGCACCTCTGGCCTGTACCCCAGTTCTGTATGCATAAATAAATAAATCTTAAAAAAAATACCCAGTATAATAAATTAATGTTAATGCATGAAATAAATATATATTTAAAAAACTGGTGGGGAACAAATGGTGAAAAGAGCTACCATGAGTTCAGTAACTCTTTGTTATTGCACTACCATTAAGAGGAAATACGGTGATGGTACATGGGTGAATTTGTAGTAGGAATTTCACGGGGAAACCATACATTGTACAAAAATGAAGGATGATATAAAATATATTTAAAATTTTTAAAAATAAAAAAGAGGATATACTTAAATTTTAGAATTGTTTATATATATTAATACATATTTTCAAGGTATTTTATGTATATTGAATAAGGTTAGTGTTTAATGTGCATAGAGGCATATAAGCTTTTTACTTATTTTCAGAATTTTCCATGGTCATGTTGAAAAGATATTGAAAATCACTGCTCTAATACAATTCTTTCCTGATTTGTTGAGTTTCTTGCTTCAAGGAAGCAATATTCCTCATTGGTAGTCTTGATATGTCATCTTTACTCATAATTCTAAAACTTGGATTTCTGAGAAAAGTATAAGGAAACCATATCAGACATCTGAGAGCTCAAGTGAATACTGGAATACCTTACAAACATGATCTGCAGTTTTAATTCAGAAAGAGACAATATTTTTTTTTCTTTTTTTTTTTTTTAAAGATTTATTTATTTATTCATATAGAACTGGGGTACCGGCCAGAGATGCGGAGGGTGAGAGGATTCACCAGAGACAGAGCTGGGAGCAGAACAGGCAGATGGAGGAAGTACACTGTTGAGGGGAGCAGCAGGCGGGCCAGGAGAGGTCTGCCGCGCCATGTGGATCTCCTCCGAGGCAGGCGGGACTCATGCGGAAGTGGCTCAAGCTTCTCAGTGCTGTGCTTTAACCGGCTTCGCCACCAGGGAGGGCCCCAGAAAGAGACAATATGAATTTTATGAAAACATGATTCTATAAAATGTTTTTGTAATTTATTTTGTTGTTGTTTTTTTTTTTACATCATTCTTCATTTTGTGCATTTTTTCATCTTGGTTGTAATCCCCATGGACTTCCCACCACCTGTGCACCATCACCACAGTCCCGTGCACTCTTCCCACCCTAGTTTTGATCCTATTCCCCTCTCCACCCCAGTACAAAATCTCTAGTTCATAGTTGATCTTCATTGTTTTCCATTTTTATTTTATTACAATTGCTTTTATTCTCTTTCTGGTCCCTTATGCTCCTGCTTATGAGTGAAACCATCCAGTATTTTTCTTTTTCTTTCTGACTTATTTCACTAAGCATGATCCCTTCCAGCTCCATCCATGTCGCTGCAAAAGGTATGAGTTTATTTTTTGATTGCTGAGTAATATTCCATTTTGCATACATACCACCTCGTTTTAATCCATTGTGTATATATACCACCTCATCTATTTTTGGGCATCTGGGTTTATTCCACATCTTCCCTGTTGTAAATAGTGCAGCAATAAACATGGGGGTGCAGGTGTCCTTTGAGTAAATGTTTTTGTGCCCTTAGGGTAGATACACAGGAGTGGGATTGCTGGATCATTTGGAAGCTCTATTTTTAGCAGTTCAAGAAACCTCCAAACAGATTTTCATAGTGATTTTGCCAGTTTGCATTCTCCTACACCAGCAGTGTAGGAGAGTTCCTTTTTCTCTACCTCCTTGCCATCATTTGCTGTTGCTAGTTGTTTTAATATGAGCCATTCTTATGGGTGTGAGGTGGTATCTCATTGTGGTTTTAATTTGCATTTCCCTATTACAAGTGATGGTGAACATTTTTTCATATGCCTGTTGGCCATTTGCATTTCCTCTTTGGAGACGTGTCTTTTTAGCTTTTCTACCCATTTTTTTTGATGGTGTTGTTCACTTTATTTTTGTTGCGTTTTATCAGCTTTTTGTATATCTTTTTGATCAGTCCTTTGTCATTGGTATTGTGTGCTAAATTTCTCTCCCAATTAGTGTGGTGTCTCTTTGTTTTGTAATTGTCTCTTTTGATGTACAGAAGCTCTTTAATTTGATGTAGTCCCTGTTGTTTATCCTTTCCTTCACTACCCTTGCTTTGGGCAATATATCTTTGAAGTATGTTACTGAGGTGTATGTCATGTAGTGTTTCGCCCACCTTTTCTTCTAGATATTTTATGGTTTTTGGGTCTTATGTTTAGTACTTTAATCCATTTCAAGTTGGTTTTTGTGCATGGTGTGAGATAGTACTCTAGCTTTATTTATTTATTTATTTGTTTTGCTTGTAGCAGCCCAATTTCCCCAATGCCATTTGTTGAACAAACTTTCTTTGTTCCATTACATATACTTGCTCCTTTGCCAAAGATTAGCTGTCCATAAACGTGTGGGGTTTATATGTGGGTTTTTGGTTCAAATCCACTGGACTATAAGTCTATTCTGGTTCCAGTTCCATGCAGTTTTGATTATTATGGCTTTGTAGTACAGCTTGAAGTCTGGGAGTGTGATGCCTCCATTCTCTTTCATTTTAGTCAGGAGAGTTTTGACTATCTGAGAATTTTTGTGGTTCCATATAGATCTTATCAATAATTTGTTCTATTTCTTTGAAGAATGTCATTGTGATTTTTATGTGAATAGCATTAAATTTGTATATCACTTTTGGTAGAATGGCCATTTTTTTTTTTTTAAAGATTTACTTATTTGTGCATACAGAACTGGGGTACAGGCCAGAGGCTCGGGGCAGCGAGAGGCTTCACCAGAGACAGAGTGGGGAACAGAACAGGCAGAACCAAAGAAGTACACTGCTGAGGGGAGCAGCGGGCGGGTCAGGAGAGGTCTGCCACGCCATGTGGTCACCTCCGGGGCAGGCGGGAATTGAACTCATGTGGAAGTGGCTTTAGATTCTCAGTGCTGTGCTTTAACCCGCTGCGCCACCAGGGAGGGCCAGAATGGCCATTTTAATGATGTTAATTCCTCCACTCCATGAGCAGATGTCTTTCCATTTCTTTGTGTCTTCTTGTATTTCTTTTAACAGTGTTTTATAATTTTCTTTGTGAAGGTCTTTTACCTCTTTTGTTAGGTTTATTCCAAAGAATTTGATTTTCTTGTTTCAATTGTAAATTAGGGAATAGTTTTTTTGATTTCCACCTCTTCTGATTGGTTGTTTGTGTATAGGAAGGCTACTAACTTTTGTGTGTTGATTTTCTATCCTGCAACCTTATTAACCTTATTAAACAGGTTAATTGTTTTGATTAGTTTTTCTATGGAATTTTCAGGGTTTTCCATATAGATTATATACTATAATCATATAGTCTGCAAATAAAGACAGTTTTACTTCTTATTTCCATATTTGGATTCCTTGTATGTCTTTTTCTACCTTTTTGCTGTGGCTATGACTTCCAGTAATATGTTGAAGAGCAGTGGTGATAGTGGACACCCTTGTCCCGGATCTTAAAGGAAAGGCTTTCAGCTTTCCTCCATTGAGGGTAATATTGCCTGTGGATTTGTCATATTTGGCTTTATCATGTTGATGTATGTCCCTTCAATTCCAAGGATTTCAAGGACCTTAAAACAAAAATGGATGTTGAACTTTGTCATATGCCTTCTCTGCCTCTATTGATATGATTATATGGTTTTTATTTTCTGTCAGTTGATGTGAGGATTATATTGATTTTGGGATGTTGATCATCCTTGTTTCCCTGGAATAAAACCCTCTTGGTAATGGAGTATTATTCTTTAAATACATTGGATTCTGTTGGCTAAGATTTTATTGAGGGCTTTTGCATCAGTGTTCATTAGGAAGACTGATCTGAAGTTTTTTTGTGTGTGTTTTCTTTGTTAGGTTTGGTATTAGTGTGATATTGGCTTTGTAGAAAGTATTTGGTAGTTTTCCTTCTTTCTCAATTTTTGAATGAATATTTCACAAAATTTATTTGTAAATCCATCTAGTCTTGAACTTTTATTCTTGGGGAGGGCTTTAATTACTGCTTCAATTTCACTGCTTGTAATTGTCCCTCCACTCTCTTCTTGTTTCTTCAGAGAAGTCCGATGTCATCCTGATTGGTTTTCCTTTATAAGTTATTGGTTTCTTCCCTCTTGTCAATCTCATTATTTTTAATTTGTCTTGGATTCTTGGGGCTTTACTATTTTGTGTCTTGCTGTATTTCTCTGTTCATCATGGTAGTTGGGTGTTCTCACTTCTTATATGTCTATTTTCATCTCCTTCTTTACACTTGGGAAGTTCTCTTCAATTATCTCTGTGAATATTTTCTCAATTCCTTGGCCTTTCACCTCACCTTCTGGGAGACCTATAATTCTGATATTACCTCTCCTCATGGTGTCAAAAGCTCTTAGAGTGTTTCTTCATTTTCCTTTTTATTTCTCTTTTTCTGTTTGGATTCTCTTTATTCCTTGTCTTTGAGGGTTGCTGATTCCTTCTTCCATTTCATCTATTCTGTTTTCACTGCTTTTCCCAAGATTCTTTGTCTCCTTCAGTAGTCTTTTAATCTCCTACTTTCCTTTCATTTCCTTTTTTAAGATTTCATTTTCATTCTTCAGTTCATTGATTGTATGTCTCATGTGATTTTTCTTTTCTTTTCATCTTCTTTATGTTTGTTAATCCTGATGACCCTAAATTCTCTTTCTGACAGGCTGAATAGTTCTTCTATATCTTGTTGACTTCAGTGACTGATCTTTTTGTAGTAAAATTCTCCCCTGTGGGCCCTCCCTGGTGGCGCAGCGGGTTAAAGCACAGCACTGAGAATCTAAAGCCGCTTCTGCATGAGTTCGATCCCCGCCTTCCCCGGAGGTGACCACATGGCATGGCAGACCTCTCCTGAGCTGCCTGCTGCTCCCCTCAGCAGTGTACTTCGTCGATCTGCCTGTTCTGTTCCCCGCTCTGTCTCTGGTGAAGCCTCACGCCGCCCTAAGCCTCTGGCCTGTACCCCAGTTCTGTATACACAAATAAATAAATCTTTAAAAAAAAAGTTCTCCCCTGTGGGCTTGCTTGGGTATTTGTGTTTTTTCTTCTTCCTGTGGCTTGTTTCCTAATGCTTTCTCCCTGTTGAGACACTGTGGTGCTAGTATTGGCCAGCATTTCTTCTGGCTCCTTGTGGGGTGGCCTAGGACTGGTATCCAGACCAGGTCAAGGACAAATGTGCCAATCCTCCACAAGGGTGATGGTATTGTAAGTATAGTGGTGAGTTTGAGTCCTGTATATGGTGACACAGTCCCTCTGTGTTTCCACTGTTCTAAGGGGGAGTGGTCGTAAGATCCCTAGCTTGTGACTATGATTTGGGATGCACATTCTTCTTGGTGGTGGTCGTTCCTCTGTTGCCTGATTTTGTTAGGGGGCTTTGTGCTTCCTTTAGCAGTAGGCCCACCACTAGCCTGGTTTCCAATTTGGATAAGATACTATGTGCTGGTAGTGGTGGCTCTGCTACTGCCCAACTTCTAATTATAATCAGGTGCTGTGTGCTGCCCATTACTGCAGGTTATCCCTGCCTGTTCCAGTGAGTAGCAGCCACACTCTACCTGTTACCAGCCTGGAGCTGAGGGCAGGCAGTGGGGCCCTGCCTGGTCTCCGTAGTCCTGGGGGATGAAAGCCAATTCTCACAGTTCAGGGCAGAGCCCCACCTGTCTCATGCCTGTGGCCACACCCTGCCACTCTTCCAGCTAATGGCCAGCAGCTGAGTATAGGCTGTCATGCCCCTCCTGGCATCCAAGGTCTTGGTGCCCTATTCTAGGCAGTCACACCTGTTTCAGCATCAGAGGCACACCCTGCATGAGGTTAAGGCTGGCTGTTTTATGCTGGCTGCCAATCCCTGCCAGGATTTCACTATCAGAGAATTGCCTCTCCAGGTGAAAGTGCTACTCCCCTGCCTCTGGCTGTGTCAGGGGACTGGGTGTTCCTGCAGGCTGCAGTCAGGCCCCTGCCCTGCTCCCAATGGTGGCGAGAAGGTTGAGTCTTATCCTCTCCACAGGTCTCACCCCCATGGATCTGTAGTAGTCTTGCTTCCCTCCATGCAAATCAACCTGCTGACCTCTGTTTCTCTCTCTCAGGTTTTCGGATGTTTCAGCTTTTCCCATTTGTTTTCATGGTTTTTTTCCTCTTCCTTTTCTTTCCTTGGTTGAGGTGTTCCAAGTTTGTAGGTGGGGGAGGGTGAACAGAGTACTGATGGATATCTCCCACTCATTTCTTCTTCCATTGCTTTCACCTTCCTCCTGCTTACCATGGGCCACCAATCCTGTTCAAAACATCTGAGTCTTGGCTGGAGTTTGCTGTAGTTTCTCCCTTACTTACTATATCCAAGAGAGAATTTAGTCCCAGTGACTCTTCACAGTCATGTTTGTGACCTCTATGAAATGTTAAAGGAGCTGTGTGCTTAAGAGTGTTCTGCAACAGTTCCAAAAAGATTACTCTGACATTAAAAGCACTAAACAAATCAGAACATAAATTTTTTTGAACATCATGATATAAAAAAATAGGAATTTCTTCAGCTAATACTTAAAACATTTTTCCTTTATTCAAAAGAACAATCATTTTAAATAAAATGCTGAGGGGAAAATGATTACTAGCATTTTCTTATCTTAAATCAGAACACTGCAAGAGAGCTATAAAGTATCCTTTTGTGTTTTCCCAACACTGATAAGAATATTTGTGAATGGAAAATTATTTTCAAATACTTTTATGCATTTATTCTGCCATATATTTGAAATGAAGAGTCTATTCCTCTAGACACATCAACATGTTTATAACAGTGCTTATTTCCAATGGAATTTTGAAGAAACATAAGAAAAATAGTTGTCAATTAAACAAACTTTTATGGTTTTCAAATGCAGGCAGATTTAATATAAATCAAGATACTTGGTTTATTCTCCCTTTTTAAAGCCCTCAGACTAATTTTATTTGTAGAAATGAAACATAGAATATCTGATCATATGTACTCAAATTAGGCCTCCCTAGTGACCTAGGGGTTAATTCTCAGCACTACCAACACGACAGCCTGAGTTTGATTCTCCAGTCAGGGAGCGAATCCATCTATGGTACAGTAGCACACCCATCGCCTGCCTTTCCTGCTGCTCCCCTCAGCAGTGTATTTCAGTAGATTTACCTGTTTTGCTTCCCACTCTGTCTCTGATGAATCCTCTCACCCTGCACACCTATGGCTGGCATTCCAGTTCTTCTGTTATATGGCACAAATAAAATATGGTCACCAGGGCTAACAAGAAGCAGATTTAAATGCATTTTGCTGACTCAGCAGATTCATCTCCCTTTTCTCTCTCTCTCTCTCTCTCTCTCTTTCTCTCGCATTAGGTCTATGGAAAGTCAGTGACTCATACACACTTTCAGTTTCTACTAGGTTCTGGGTAGGTTTGTGTTGGTAGCTGTACATGGCCAGATATGATGTAGCTATATACCAAGAGATGAGTCATATAGTTGCATATAACGGTGAGTAAACAGTCATATGACACAGCCCCCCCAGGCCCAGTGGTCATGGGAGCCCCTACACATTGGGACATGAAGCAAGATTCTTATCAGGGACTATTTTGCATACCAGGATCTGAGCAAAAGCTGTTACTAAGGTCCCCAGGTTGTTTACCTCAGGTCACCATGCTTCATTTTCCCCCTTTGATACTCTGACTTACTGAAAAACATCATCATCACTGTAGTCCTTCTGGCTACCTAGGGTTGGTTAAGAGTCAGGGGAGCCAGATGTATCACACGGGGTAATAGACTGGATTCAGCACTAAGGAGGAAGGAAAACCCGACCAGAGATAGCCCAAGACAGGAGAAGAACCAGGGAGTCCTATGTTTATGTCCTCAGGCTTCAGTTGTGCGTGGACTAGTCAGCTTCCACTTGTGACTAGAACAGGGTTGGAAGAGGATGTCTATACACCATCCAGTGAAGAGCCAGTCGAAGGGGCATTTTCTGGTTAAATAAGCAAGCCCATGAATCTGTTGTAGAAAGTGGCGATGTCACATCCTGGTCTGATGCTGTGATGAATGCATGGAGTCATCTCAGCTACTTTAATTGCTGTGAGGGTGGACAGAACAACAGTAAAAGGATCACACCAGTGGGGTTTAAGACATTGAAGATTCCATTCTTTAACCTAGACATTGTCTTCAGGTTTAAAAGAATGTACAGGACCCATGAAACTAACAGGGAGTGGTTCTTTTACCCAGTGATTTAATTGGCAGAGAATGGTGCCCAGAGCTGCATCAGTTGGGCTGTATTAATGATTCAAATTTGTCTAAGGTCATGCTGCAGGGTTTGAATTGGGGTGGTGGGTAGGGGGCATCCATAGAGGTTTTCAAAAGGGGAAAACCCTGTCTGTTTATTAGGACTAGTCCGAATTCTGAGTAAGGGCATGGGCAATGCCTGGTCCCAGTGCAAGGGTTTTGCCAGCTGGTTGCCAATTCATTCATTCATTCTTTCTTGAACTTTGGGTCCTGGAGGCAGTATGAAGTTTTTAAGTAATTCCAGGCCCTGGAACTACCAATTGGACACTATCTGCCACAAATGCAGAACCATTATAGAATCAATTGAAAAGGGAATTCTATACCTTTGGGATAATTTTGTTTAGAAATTATCTGGCTACCTCACAAGCTGTTTCAGTTGGGCAGGTATTGGCTTCAGGCCATTGTAAATATGTGCATACCATGACCAACAAATAGCGATTTCCTCGCACTTGTGGTAATTCAGTAAAATCCTCTTGGACTTTGTCAAATGGGGTGCTTTCAACTTGTTGAACTTCGGCAGGAACTTGAAAGCCTTGACATGGATTATTTTGGGCACACACCTCACACCATGCACAGACAGTTTGAGTAAGTGCTGAGAGCCTAGAGATGCAGAAGTATTTAGAAAGTAATTTTTCTAAAGCCTCAATTCCTAAGTGAGTCCTTTGCTGTATTTCCCGGATGAAAGCTGCAGTGCAAGCTGAGGGTATGACAATCTGCTCATTTCGCAATTGTTTCCATCCCCCAGCCCTGAATGGCCCTGGCTTTCTTTACAGCCATTCCTGTTTTTGTTGGGAATAATGACCGTATCGGTCTAGTTAAGGGGCCGGAAACAGTGGAGGAAAAAATGGGAAGAACAGGTGTGGCACATTATGCCGAAGGCAAGGAACTCTCCAGGGCTGCTTGTTTGGCCTCTTTGTCTTCCTTCCTGATTCCCTATAGATAGAATTGTCTGTCTGGTGTCCACAACAATGCATGACTACAGCCTGTTTGGGGGACCATACTGCCTCAAAGTGTTCAAATATAGTTCTGCATATTTTAGAGTCTTTTCTCCTGCACTGATTAGTCTCCTTTCCTTAAATAAGGCATGGCACACATGTAGAATGTTTAATGCAAATTTTGAGTTTGTACAGATATTGACCCATAACCCTGCCACTGACTGAACAGCCTATGTCCTTCTTTTGGAGACCTTATATCCAGCCTTCCACAATAATTTCAGGAGTCCTTCAGTTCCCTATAAGCAGTATTTCTGGGTGGAGTAGTCAAGCAAGAAGTCATCAACATATTGCAATAAGACACAACTGAAATAACTTGATGGAAATGGGGCCAGCTCTCCAGCAAGGGCAGTTCTGAAAAATCCTGGTGAATTTTGAATCCCTGGGGCATCTATGTCCATATTAATTGTCCCCCAAAAGTAAAGTAAAGACATTTCCATTGAAAGGCAAAGAGCTGCTGGCTCTTAGAGGCTAGATGGATACAGAAGTCGTCCTTAGATCCAGACAGATGAAGATTTTAGCCTAGGGTGGAGGAGGGTGGTGTGGGGAGGAGCCCCAGTACTGTATAGAGATTTGGCATTATCTGGTGAATAGTTATTGTTGCCTGGTTTACAGCCTGCAGGTGGACCAGGTGGTAGTCTCCAGTATGTCTTTCTTTTTTTTTTTTTTACTGGCAGCAAGGAGGTATTCCACCTGGACTGACATTATAAGAACCAATGAAACTCAACAAAAATAAACAACCACATCAGAAAATGGGCAGAGGAGCTAAAAAGACACTTCTTCAAAGAGGAAATACAGAAACCAACAAGCATATGAAAAAATGTTCAACATCACTTTAATAAAAATTAAAACCACAATGATTTACCACCTCACCCCAGTGAGAATGGCACATCTTAAAACAACTAGCAACAACAAATGTCGGTGAGGATGTAGAGAAAAAGGAACTCTCCTACACTGCTGGTGGGAATGCAAACCAGTACAACCACTATGGAAAACTGTTTGGAGGTTTCTCAGACTGTTAAAAATGGAACTTCCATATGACCCAGCAATCCCACTTGTAGGTATTTGCCGAAAAAACACTGATTCAAAAAGATATCTGCACCCCCATGTTTATTGTTGTTTTATTTGCAGTTGAAAAGACATGGAAACAACCCAAATCCCCAAAAGTAGATGACTGGATTAAAAACATGTGGTACAAATACACAGGGAACATTACACAGCAACCAAAAAAGATAAACACATGCCTTTTGAAGCAACATGGGTGGAGCTGGAAAAGATCATCCTTAGTGAAATAAGCCAGAAAGAAAAGGAAAAATATCAAATGGTTTCACTAATAGCAGGATTATGAAGGACCAGGAGAGAAAATAATAATAATAATGAACAACTATATACCAGAGACATTTTATGGGGGTTGAATAGGGGATGGGATCAAAAACGGTGGGGGGAGGGAAGTGCATTGAACTGTGGTGATAGCACATGGGTGATTTGGTGATGGGAAGTCTAGGGGGATTACAACTGAGATGGAAAAATGCACAAAATGATGTAAAAATAAACTATTTTATATATATATAAAAGAACTCCAAACTGCAAAAGTGTTTCCAGGTGTCACTGTATAACTAGGCATGCTTGCTGTGGGATGAAGTATTGGTTTAGCTGAATATGCTTAGCACCCTGTTTAAGCTGTCCTGTAACAGAGATATGTTTCTAGTTAGTCTTGGGTTCTCCTCAGCCCAAACACCAGGGATGTGGAAAGGAAACTCAGGTGGAGTCTTCTGAGTCTGAGTGCAGAATAGCTTTCATTCTTACGTACTTGTAAATGAAGAATCTTAGCTGTAGTCAGACCAATTGACATTCCGACCTATCCAGAAGAATCAACACTATCTGAGCTTGCAGTTTTCAAAGTAAGGTGAACTGGGCAATCAGGGAGGTATAAAAATTGATAGTGACTTGATGTCCACCCAAAGTACAAGTAAAAAGCATTAGGAAGGGTCAGTGGGCACCGTCTCCAGTGGCTCCGATGATGTAGTTCGACGTGAGGAAAGGACTAGTAACTACAGTGGGTTCTGCCTCTGTGTCCACCAAAAACCTAATAGTAGGGCTCCAACACAATTTTCTGTATGAGATCAATCACAGCCTGGGCTTGTCCAAGTATGAGGTGTGTGGTTTTTCCTGTTGAGCAGGTCCCTGATGGATAAGGGCTGGTATGTGTGAACAATCTGTCCACCTCAGAGAGTCCCATCTAGATGATAATATACTGGTCCTCGAATCTCTCTCAAGGAGAGCTGGAGAGCCTCTTTATCCGCACCCTGCCATCTACACCTGGGCTTCACCACCTTAGGCAAAAGGACTGGGCTGTGTTGGCTAGGCTTTTCTTGAGGAGCTTTGCATCAGTGTACATTAGGGAGATTGGCCTGTAGTTTTATTTTGTGTGTGTTGTCTTTGTTTTTGGTAGTGTAATGTTGGATCTATAGAATGTATTTGTAGTAGTCATTCCTCAATTTTTTGAAAGAGTTTGTGTAGCATAGTCACGAGTTCATTTCTGAAGGCTTGGTAGAATTTATTTGTGAAGCCATCTGGTACTGGGTTTTTGTTTTGTGAGGTTTTTAATTATTCCTTCAGTTTTACTGTTTGTAATTGGCCTATTTAGTTGTTCTATTTCTTCTTGATCTAGCTTTGGATGATTGTAAAGTTGTAGGAATTTGTCCATCTCTTCTAGATTGTTGAACTTGTTTACATATAAATGTTCACAATAATCTCTATTTTATTCCTTTGATTTCTACTGAGTCTGTTGTAATTTCTCCTCTCTCATTTATGTTCCTATTTATTTGTTTTCTCATGTTTTTTGTCTTTTTTTTTTTTCCTGAGCCAGCCTGGAGGTTTGTCAGTTTAGTTTATTTTTCAGAAGAACCAACTTTTTGCTTTGTCGACATTTTGGATTTTTTTTTAATTTCTTTTTTATTTATTTATCCTTTGATTTTGGCTTTTTTCCCCCTAGGTAATTGACATTGGGGAATAGTTTGCTTCTTGGAGTTCTTTCTTGTTTCTTGATGTGGACCTGCATCACTATATTCTCTCCTCTTAGTGATTTTGCTATGTCCCATACATTCTGGAAAGTGGTGTCTTATTGTCATTCAATTCAAAGTATTTTTTAATTTCTCCAATGGTCTTCCAGTAGTATGGATTTCAATTTCCCCGAAGTGAGAGGTTTCCTTGCTTTCTTTTCATGGATTATTTCTATTTTGATGCCTTTATTATCAGAGAAGATGGTTGGTATGATTTTGATTTTTAATATTTCTATTGATGTTTAACTAGTGACAAATTATGTGATCAATCTTCAGAATGATCTGTGTGCACTTGAGAAAAATGTGTACTCAGATTTTTTGGGGTGCAGTGTATTGTAGATGTCTGTTAAGCCCATGAGGTCTAGGTCTTTATTTAGGGATCTAGTGTTCTTGTTTATTTTTGTTTCAGTGATCGCTCCGTTGGTGAGAGTGAGGTGTGGAAGTCTTCTACTATATATCTATTTTATCTAACATCTATTTCCAGAGATGCTAATAATTGTCTATATATTTTGGTGATCCTTCATTTGTTTAGTATATGTTGAGGAGTGCTATATCTTCCTGATATATTGACCCCTAATCACATGTCAATATGTGTCTTTTTGCCCTTTTAAGTTTGAAGACAACAGCCATATAACTATAGCTATTTCTTTTTTTTCTTATAGGATTGGTTTCCAAACTTTTACTTTCAGTCTGTTACCCTTTTGTATTAAAAGTGTTTCCTGGGCCCTCCCTGGTGGCGCAGCGGGTTAAAGCACTGCACTGAGAAGCTAAAGCCACTTC
>NW_004567113.1:3735565-3737572 GCF_000260355.1 Condylura cristata
CACACCTCTGGCCTATACCCAGTTCTGTAAGCATAAAAAAGTTTATTTGTTACCTGTGATCTTATAAAACTAATACTTTAAAAAAAATGATTGATTTATTTATGCACACGAGAACTGGGGTACAGGTCAGAGGTGCATGGGGTGAGAGGATTCACCAGAGTTAAAGTGGGGAACAGAACAGGCATATTGACAAAGTACACAGCTGAGGGGAGTATTGGGCAACACAGGAGGGGTCTGCCATGATATATAGGTCACCTTCATGGCTGGGGATCGAACTTGTGCTAAAGCAGCTAGAGCTAGCTTCACAGTGCTGCGCTTTAAACTCACTGCACCACCAGGGAGGGCCCTTGTTTACTTTTTTGATCCATCCTGCTACTCTGTGCCTTTTTGTTGATGAGTTCAGTCCATTTACATTTAGAGTTAATATTGTTACATTGGTGTCTGTTTTTACCATTTTTGTCTTTTTGTGATTTTATTCCTTACCTTACTCTGTTCTTATTCATTCTTCTGTTGTTTTAGGACTTTAGGACTTCTTGTAGTATTTTTTGGAGTGGAGATTTAATAGTCATGTATTTCTGGAGATTCTGTTTGTCTAAGAAGATCCTTATCTTTCCTTCTTATTGGAAAGAGAGCTGCACAGGATAAAGTATTCTTGGTTGGCATTTGTTGAATGGAATTTGTTGAATGTCACACCGTCCTCTTTTTGCTGTAGTGTTTCTTTGGAGAAGTCTGATTGATTTTCTTTTATAAGTTATCTGTTTCTCCCCCCTCACCAGTTTCATTATATTTCCTTGTGTTGGACTCTTGGAAGCTTTACTACTATTTGTCTTGCTGTAGCTTTCCTTTTATTGTAGTAATTTGATGTTATAGCTTCCAATATGTCTATTTTTGTTTCCTTCTTGTAGTTCTTGAAGTGTTTCTTTATTCCTTTTCCTTTTTATTTCTTTTTATATCTGCATCTTTGAGAGTACTGCTTTGTTTTTCCATTTCATCAGTTCTGTTGTTTTTGTTTGTTTGTTTTTGCTTTTCCCAGAGTTCTTTTAACATTTCTTTCATGTCCTTCTTTAAAGACTCAATTTCATCATGGAGATTCCAAATCCTTTATCTAGCAAGCAAAGAAGTTCTTCTATGTCATTGCTATTAAGTGTTGGGAGCTAATTTCCTTTTTGCGGTATGTCCTTTCCCAGAGGGCTTGCTTGGTTATTTATATTTTTCCTTTTTTCTGTTGTTTGTTTTTTAATTTTTTCTCTGTCTTGGGCCATTATACCACTGGTATAGGCAGACATCTATTTGGGGTGTTTCTTCTAGGACACTGGAAGCTGGGAGCTAGGATGAATCCAGCACTGTAATGCCAGACTCCACGAGGATAATGGTGCTGTGGATGGGTTGATCAGCCCTATCCCTGAGGATCACTAAGTCTCTTCCCCTACATGCCCGTCTTAACCTTTCTTTGTTGAGCCCTCCTTCTGTTATTACTCAGTTTCAGAAGGACATTGTAGGGTTGTAAGTATCCAACAGCCCTGCCATCAGGCCCACTCTTTCCTGGAATCCACAGTTCACCTTGTTGACAGAGCCCTCCCTTTCTTCTACTCAGTTCCAAAAGGGAGGCTTCCTGCAACTTGCACAGGAGAAACACACCTGCACAACTTCTGTTATGCTTTCTTTATGTGTATTTAACTCATGTCAGTTTACAACAATCTCATCAGATAAATATTATTCATATAAAATAAAACAATAAGCTCATGAGACATAAACAATCAAGTCAAATTTCTACCACTATAATAATAAAAATATTCTCCCACATTTTCAAATGCCAGGGTAGAGCACTAACTTCGTTGACAGCAACTTATTACTATTCATCTGTCAACAGGCTTCAAGCATTGCAATTGAGAACTCAGTTGAGCTGATCCATATTTTAAGAAATTATCTGACTAATTTTAAGCTCTGTATGTGGCATTTTGAAATTTCTTCCCAATGTGATATGAGTGTAGTTTTTTTTTTTTTTTT
>NW_004567113.1:3737742-3749002 GCF_000260355.1 Condylura cristata
AGCAGCGGTCAGGTCAGGAGAGGTCTGCCATGCCATGTAGTCACCTCCGGGGCAGGAGGGAATCGAACTCATGCGGAAGTGGCTTTAGCTTCTTAGTGCCATGCTTTAATCCCCTGCGCCACCAGGGAGGGCCTATTTTTTTAAAGATTTATTTATTCTTATTCATATAAGAACTGGGGTATAGACCACAGGTGTAGGAGTGGTAAGAGGATTCACCAGAGACAGAGTGGGGAGCAGAACAGACATATCTGCTGACATATACTGCTGAGGGAGGCAACGGGCAAGATAGGAGAGCTGTGCTGTGCCATGTGGGTTAATTCCCTGGCTGGGGGTTTAGTTCATGCAGCAGTGGCTGGCGATAGCTTGATAGTACTGAGTTTTTAACTTCTGGGCCATCAGGGAGGCCCAGATTGTATTTCCTTTTTGTATATTCTTCATTGCACACAATATTGTCTTTTGAATTCTAAGGATTAGAATGCTTTATTTTATTTGGAAAATTTCCAGCATTGTCTTTGTAAATTAACCTTCTCATTTTTTATATATTTTCTATGTGGAACTTCTAATAAATGTAAGTTGGGTTTCTTTCGCTATCCTTATGTATCTGCTCTTTTAATTTCAGATCCTTTGGTCTTGTTACATTTTTGTAATGTAACACTATTATCTTACAGCTTACTAGCTGCCTTTCAGACATTTGCAGTCTCCTATACAGATGAAACATTATTTCCAGTGTCATTATTTTTATTTTTGAAATTCACTTTGAGATTTGTTACAAATTTGCTGTTAATTTTGTTCATCATTTTCTTATTTTATAACTTTAAACAAACTTATTTTATGTTCTTCATCGATAATTCTAATATCTGTAGTTACACAAACTGAGTAGTGTGTTATTTTTGTTCACTCTCATTCATGGAGTCTTGTTTTCATATTTGTTTAGTAAGTTCTTTTCAGTGAACTGATTTTTCTTGGATTTCTATCCATGAGATTCTTTGACAGCTAAATTTACTGTACTTTCTTCTAAAGGAAACTACAACTTGGAATTGCTCTAAATTAAAACTTTAAATCTTTTTTTTTTTTTGGTGGGGTGTTATAAATGTAGTGTGAGCTTGTGCAACAAACATATGAGTGCAGACTCAAGATAAGGAATTAATATAAGTTTTCATTTTTCAATCTTTACAGAGAAGTGGAAGATATCTCTTCTGTAACAATGATCAATTAAAATAAAGAATAATCAATTTTTTCTATTTCTTCTGGTAAGTAGTGTCCTTCTGGTATCTATACTTTATGCAAAGGCCTCAAAACTAAACAGCTATTCTGATCAGGATCCAGCTTTTTCTCTTCATCATATATGTGGTCATTAGAACCAAGTGTTACTTTCCACTTCTTGTTGCTTCAGCTACTAAAGATACCTGAGTTCCTCTGCTAGCATTAATGAGTCTACCTTTAAAATATATATATATATATATATGTGGCCCTTCCCGGTGGCGCAGCGGGTTAAAGTGCAGCACTAAGAAGCTAAAGCCACTTCTGCATGAGTTCGATTCCCGCCTGCCCCGGAGGTGACCACAGGGCACGGCAGACCTCTCCTGACCGGCCCGCTGCTCCCCTCAGCAGTGTACTTCGTCGATCTGCCTGTTCTGCTGCCGACTCTTGTCTATGGTGAAGCCTCTCGCCAACCCTGAGCCTCTGGCCTGTACCTCAGTTCGGTATGCACAAATAAATAAATCTTTAAAAAATATATATATATGTATATGTATGTGTGTGCATATATACATACATACACGTATATATATACATATGCATACGTTTGTGTGCGTATGTGTATATATGTGTATGTGTGTATATATACATGTATACACACACACAATATTGTTAGGTGTTTTCTACTATGTAAGATCCCTGAACTTTGAACTTCTGTATTTCCAGAAACAAAAGTCAAGGTTGGCTATCTTTTCAAGAGCCAGACTTTAAAAATTTGCATTGTATATTGTATAATGCTGATGTAAACTAGTGGATTTTATAATATAGGTTAGAGAGTTGTAAATGGAAAATACATTGAAAGATCCCTGTAAAGTAACATGCAAATAGAAATATGAAAATGTAAGCATAGACAGACAAAAGGAACTTACAAATCTAGCTTTTCTAATGACCTTTTTTGATAACTATTTTAAAAGATAAAAAAAAAACTGGGCCCTCCCTGGTGGCACAGTGGGTTAAAGCATGGCACTAAGAAGCTAAAGCCACTTCAGCATGAGTTCTATCCCCACACCCCCACCCCCAGAGGTGATCCCCATGGCCTGGCAGACCTCTCCTGACCTGCCTGCTGCTCCCCTTGGCAGTGTACCTTGTCAGTTGGCCTTTTCTGCTCCCCACTCTGTCTCTGGTAAATCTTCTCATGGCCCCTGTACCTCTGGCCTGTACCCCAGTGTTGTATGCATAAATAAATAAATCTTTAAAAAAAGATAAGAAACTAATGATCATAATTAGATACAAGAGGAGGTCATCTCATAAGGTTAGTCAAACAATCAAGAAGATGATTTGAAACATGTATTTAAACCACAGTCATTAATATCTGTGCTAACCATAAGTGGTACTTATAGTTTAAGATGCTAAATAATTTTAGTACTATACTTACATGATTCTGTATGGAGGAAATATTTACTTACATGCTTAAGTTTTTATTTTATTATTTTTTACAATCTAGGCATAGCTATTTGTAAAAAAAAACTTGGAAACTACTTATGCAATCAACTGCCTTACTTTTGTAAACACTAACCAGCTACAGAATGTTTTGAGTAAGGATAATATGATTATTTTGCTGTTTAAAAAAGATTAATCTAATCACAATTTTAATATGAATCTGAAGAAGCAAGACTGGAGGCAAGAAGACTGGTTTATAAATTATCTAATTTAAAGTTCAGTTTACTTTCACTTTCTATGTCTTCAAGTACAGCTCAATAGCAATTTTTATTAGACCTAAAGAATCTGATTGACAGTTAAGTTGGAATTATCACTAGCTATACTCTTCCAGTCAGGGTTCTTCCTTAATTGTGCTTTAAAATCATGACACAAAATGAACTATATTAATATATTAACTGAGCTTTACAATCATGACCAACAATTGATCAACTGTTCAAACATAATGTTATTAGCAGATTTGAAATACAATACAATCTAATTAATTGAATGTTAATTTCACTTTAATATTGTAATTACTGTGGCCAATGTAATTATGTCCCAAATGTAAAGAATGAAACATCTTGCAGAAAAATGTAGTATTTTTTTCTGTATAGTATGTTTCATATTCATTGACAAAATTTATTATCCTTTTTCCTTTATTTTGAGATTAAAGACAAGATATTTAAGTTTACCACGTTTGTCCTCAATATCTTTGCAGTGAGGTAAATGTATGCATATTCAGCATCTGAATGTGAGTTCTTCCTCTACATTGCAATTTAATTTTATAAGTAAAATAAACAAAGTATGTTGGTTGAGACAAATGAAAAGTTCAAGGATGGAGCTATTTTTAAGTGTTTTTCTTTATTGAAGTCACATTGCATTGTAACTTCATGTAAATTTCTTCAGGAGGGACACAGTATCAACTCTTCAACTCAGGGCAGCCCATAAGAAATGGGAAGTTTCATTTATCACCAGAATGTTCAGACACTGTGTATATTGCTAAGGATGTCTTGCCTTCCTGCTGGAACAAAAAATATAATTGATAGAATAGTTAAAGGGATAAAAGAATTTACAGAAATGCTTCTAGAATCACTTTTATAATAAATATAAAAGATAAAGGGATCAGTAAGACCCTTCAACTCAACTAAATCTGTTGAATGTGGTAGCAATGTGGTGGTCACAGTGTTAGTGGGTTCGTAAGTATTTTTTTAAAGATTTATTTATTTATGCATATGAGAACTGGGGTATAGGCCAAAGAAGTGTGTGAGTGGGGTATGTGAGGGGATTCACCAAAAACAGAATGGGAAGCAGAACAGAGAGATCTACTAAAATACCCTGCTAAGGAGAGCAGCAGGCAAGACAGGCAAAGTCTGCCATACCATGTGGGTCACCTCCCTGGTCAGGGATTGAACTTATGCTGCAGTGTCTGTGGATAGTTTCATAGTGTTGTGCTTTAACTGCTTGTGCTGCCATGGAGAACCAGTTATTAAGTATTTTGGAAGACTAAAAAAATCAAAAGTAAACACAATCAAGAAAATCAAAAGAAAATTCATTCCCCTACATACACACACAAACAAAGTCAATAATATCCAATGTCTAATAAAGAATTTATTATAAAATATATCTATTTTTTTTCCTAAGAGAAATATTTTAATGGAGAAAGTTATAACTCACTAAAGCAACATAACCACTGAACTCCTATTGCTAGGCTCTGAGATACAAATAAAAATAAGCCATGGTTCTACTGACATGTTAGAAGGAAATAAAGATTAAGTATGTATTTCTGATTCTCAAAAATGACCTCTCTTCACCCCCAAAAAACACACACACTGGGCATAACTCTTAGTGGATGAAATGAGGGAATGGATCATGTCCTTGTAGTACTCTGTTTATCTAATATATTAAGATGCAATAATCAGTTTAGTTTTGAAAATAAGGACCATTATTAGACTGTTGGAAGTTTCTGGTTTTTTTTTTATCATTGATTTTCTGAGTAGTCCATTATTTCATATTATTTAAGTCAATCAATTAATTACCCCCAAACTTACAGATTCAGAAAATAAAGTCTAAATGTTAGGTTTACAAAACAGTGAAGATATGATGTGAAAAACTCCCTGAAACCACTATTAGAATTCTCTCTTTTTTTTAAAGATCTATTAATTTATGCATACAGAAATGGGGTACAGGTCAGAGGTGGAAGGGTGTGGAGAGGATTCACCACAAACAGAGTGGGGAGCAGAACAGGCTAACTGACAAAGTACACTGCTGAGGGGACCAGCGGACAAGAAAGGAGAGGTCTGCTGTACCATGTGGATCACCTCCAGGGCCAGGGATCAAATTCTCACTGAAGCAGCCAGGACTGGCTTAGCTTCCCAGTGCAGTCCTCCAAACCTCTGCGCCACCAGGAAGGGCCTATTAGAGTTCCTAAAGGCAAAGAAAAAGAGTACTAGATAGGGAGTCAGCAGATATAGACTGCACTCTTGGTTTTGCTGCCAACTCAGTCCAAGCAGAGATAATTATAAATTATGCTGGACATTATTTTTTTATTGTGATGTGCATCCGGGTAATCTTTATATAACATATAAATAATTCTGTATATAATAACGTGATAATAATTTATTCTATTAAATTTCTGCAAAAATAGATTTCTGGGCCCTCCCTGGTGGCGCAGTGGGGTTAAAGCACACCACAAAGAAGCTTAAGCCACTTCCGCATGAGTTCGATCGCCTGCCCAGGAGGAAACCACATGGCGAGGCAGACCTCTCCTGACCCGCCTGCTGCTCCCCTCAGCAGTGTACTTCATGGATCTGCCTGTTCTGTACCCCACTCAGTCTCTGGTGAATCCTCTCACCCTCCGCATCTCTGGCCTGTATCCCAGTTCTGTACGAATAAATAAATAAATCTTTAAAAAAATAGATATCTGCTTAGCAAAATCACATGAACAATTCTTGTTTGACAATAAGATCATAATCCAGTGACTTAGAACAAAGCAACTGAATTAGAAACAATTTCTTCTGCTCTCTACCATATAATTTTCATTAATTAAAATAAGTATTGTAAAGACCATAATAAAATCCAACAAACATAGATGAGTGCATGATACAGAAAAGCAAAACCAAAAAAGGAAGCTAGATGCAGGCAGCAAATTTATCAAAATGTTTCTGTATTAGTTTTAAGATTCAGAGCATTACTTTTAAATACAGACTGCTGACATTCAAATCCAAACTCTCAATTATTATGTGGATAAGTTCTGATCTGCATTTTCATTATTTATCAAAAGAGATAATAATGATAATACAGTACATATTATATAGTTTACATTTTGCGACGATTAAATCAATCAATTCATATAAAACCGAACAAGCTCCTGTACCATCAAGTTATGCAAATATATATAGTGATTGTAATAAAGTATAAAAGAATATCAACTAACAACTATAAACCAGAGATTTCTATGGGGGAGGAGAAGGGAACAGGATCAAAACCGGGTTGAAAAGAGTACATGGGACTATAGTGATGGCACATGGGTAAAGTTGTCATGGGAAGTCCACGAGGATTACAACTGAGATGAAAAAATGGACAAAATGAAGAATGATGTAAATATATACATATATAAATACATATATATAAAATAAAAAAGAGAAAAAATTATTAATTAATAATAAAAATAATTGCTAAAAAGAAATGAAGTATAATAACACAGTTAAACTATAACATATGGCCACTGCATTTTAAAAGGAGTCAAGTATGAAGTTCTGAAAACTGATCTATTCGATCAGAGGTTGTTAAGAAGTAACTGACTCAAATAATAATTAGAATCATTATCAATGGTGGAATTATGTATAGTATTCCACTAGCTATGAATTTATATATACCATAAACTACACTGAAGAACACAGGATTTTTCTTTGGAGGGGGGAGGAAAACTCCATATAAGCATTTTTTACCAAGAATTGAAACATTACTTTTCCATTACATTTGAATATAATTGAATAGTAATCTCTTTATGCTTGACTAGAATTTTTAAAATATTTAATAAAGATACCTATAAACATTTGCAATATTAAACTGTTCAAATACAACAAAATTGTCAGTAATTATACCTACACTTCCTGCAAAATAGATTATATTATGAAAAATACCTTGGAAAATATTCTGTGTCTATAACAGATATAACCCTGGGTCAGTTTTGCATTACAAACACACAGTGACTTGGCTTGAGGATATCTTTGGAAATATTTGACGATAACTTGGTTCATAGGACCATCAATTCTGTATTGTGTACTGATCCCAGTGGATTAGAAATGAACATTATTTGAATAGTGTATGTACTTTGGCTTGAAGATGAACAGTGAATGATTAACCAGTTTTTTCTGTAAACATTTTCACAATGTCTGGACATTGGATAAAGCAGTCCAATATGTTTCAATTAAAAGCAGTCATATGGCATCTCTGGTGGAATGATTGTTGGCAAATACAAGTATTGAACACATGTGCTTGAAAGACAATAGACATTTTCTTGCAGTTAAGATTATAACTTTTAATTCAAAACTGTTCAATTTGAACAGTGTTTATTTTAATGAATTGGTAAGAATGTGAGTTATATTTACAGTAAATGTTATCCTTTAAAATCAAGCCAAAAACTTTTAGAGAAGATTTTGGCAGGAATTAACAAACCAAAGGTTTGAATATCGAGTGAGATATTCAAACCAAAAAATAACTTAGAGACTTTTTTCAGATTTTTAAATTTCAGTATAAACTGCTTTACAAAATACTTTCAGTGTTGTAAAATATATATAAAACATAAAATTTACCACTTGTAGCTATTTTTAAGTGCTGATAGTTCTGTGGCACTGAGTGTATTCATGTTGGTGTACATCCATTCCCACCATCCATCTTCAGAAATGTTTCATCAATTCAATGGGTGAATATTTTTAGAATATATACAAATTTGTTTTTTTTTTAGAATTGATTCCTAACGTGTGTTTTTGAAGAAAATTTTTATTGTTTTAGTTTAAAAAAATGTGTATCTGAATACACCATATGAGTTCAATTTGTTCAAATGCATGCTTTACTATTTCTGTTTGTTTAGTTCTTTGCTTCAGAATACCAGAAAATAGCCCTACTGGCAGAATATTTGAATAGAATTTCTCTAAATACTACACAAAAACTGTGAATAAGCACATGAAAATATCTTTATCACTTCTTATTACTAGAAAAACACAAATCAAAACAAGATAGAAATGTCACCTCATATCTGTTTCCAAAAGAAACAACACGCGTTGGAGAGGAGAATGGAGCCTTTATATGCTATTGGTGGGAAAGTAAATTGATGTACCTATCCTGAAACCATCATACAGATTCATTAAGCTATTGAAAATAAAAAATTTATACAGTATTCAACATTCCATTTTACCAAATAATTTTAGATCGCTATAATCATGATGCTATTTTTCAAAAGTAGACCTGGAGAATATGAGAGGAAAAAGAAAAAAAAAATTCCCATTGTTGAATGCCAAAAATTCAATCTCCATCTTTTATGCCACATTGGCTAATCAATTTCTCATTTCAATACTAGAGCTGAATTCTAATGTTAGATACAAAATAGAATTAATTAAAACTGGGCCCCCCCTAGTGGCACAGTGGTTAAAGTGCCACACTGCAAGCCAGCGGCAGCTGCTTCAAACCAGTCCAATTTCTGGCCCCGGAGGTGACCCACATGGCGTGGCAGACCTCTCCTGACCCTCCCGCTGCTCCCCTCAGCAGTGTACTGTGTCATTCTGCCTGTTCTGCTCTCCATTCTGTCTCTGGTGAATCCTCTCACCTACCCGGATTCTGTATGCATAAATAAATAAATCTTTAAAAAAAAAGACTGAAACTGTAATTGACTCTTTTGAGTTGGTAGGAATGCTTTGTGCTTTGCATTTAACTGGGACAAATAAGCATTAAAATCTTCCTGAACTGCCTGTAAATTTGGTGAGATTACCTTGATTCTTGATTGGAAGGGTCAGTTCATAGAAACTGAGAATCCACATATGACATGAACTATAACTACAGAGCTCAAGAAATTCAAAGAGATGGAGTTCCAGAGCATTGCTAATTCATACGTCCTATTGTTATAGGGCACCCCAATTCTGTTAGAGGACAGGGGGAGAGGGACTCCCCTGAAGCCCCAAAACCTGCCTGTTCTAAGTGGGTTCTGCCATCCGCCGCAACAAGACAAAACATATAAAGCTTTAATGAAAAGTGACTTTAATACAGTGAATATACAATATGGTACACAAAAAATATAATTTCTAAATCAAACACCTGAAGTTACCCATCCCCTTGTGGGCAAAAGTCAACCCAAAAGGGATTGGCCCAAAGCAAGGCCTGAAAGCCTGCCACAAGACTAAAGCACCTCTGGCCGGGACCCATGGAAAAGGGTCAGAAATGGCCAGACAAATCTGGGAGGAAAAGAGCAAAATCAAAATCAATATAAACACTACCATAGTCACCTCCCTACAGGTATCTCACCCACATCTGTCTTAACCAGTCCAGGATCAGGAAACAAGCCCGGTTGCTTCATCACATCCTTGCTGCTCCATGTGGCTTCCTCAGGTCTCCTTCCGGCTCTCCATCCAGCTTCCTTCTCTCTCCCCTTCTCTCTCCCCTTCTCCCTTTCTTCTCTCCTTTTTCTCTGCTCAGCTCCACCCTCCTTCTGGGTGGGGCAGGGAACCGGAACTTCCCTTTTCCCTAGGGACCACCCAGTTACACTATTAGTCTCAAGGGAAGGGATCTTGGGAAACTGATTTCTTGGGAAACTGTTTTCTTGAATGTTCTGTAACATTCAAGAAATATTTCTAGAATGAAAGAATAAACCCTCACTCACCCCACATCCATATTTCCATCAGAAGGACAGTATGAATGTGATCAAGTCAATATTCATCATCAAAACTTAGGATTCACCTATCTGATTGATAGTACTTTGCCTCTCTCCACATATCCTGTGGTTTTTAATAGATGTCCCCCAAATTTATCTTCCTTTTACTTAAAAACAAGTCTGTTTCAGTGTTCCAGACCTGGCTTTCATATTCCTGACTGTGGTGCTACCCTGAAAAAGAAAGCTTGTCCTAATGATCCTACAGCACAAAAAACCTGAGTATGTCGGATGATGAAGGCAAAGCCTCCACAAGTTGTCTAGAACAGACTGTCCGAAGATGTCCAAAACAGGCCTTCAAGGTGTCTAAACAGATCTTTCTAACACATATCACTTTGCCTGTTGTGGTTTTCAAGGTGAAGTCAGTAGAGATCTTATAGATTTAAGAGAAGCTTACCATTTCCTTAAATTCCTAGAAAATGAAAGTTAGCCAGTCAGACTTTAAGAAGTCATCATTAGAAAAATCTATCAGAGAAAACTATATCTAATCGGACAAACATGTAACTAGATAACATCTAGTCTTCACCATATGAGTCATGGTGTTATCTGTCATGTGTCTCCCTTTCCTTTAAAGCCCCAGGAATGTCAGTTCTGCCATATATAGACATTTATCTGATAAAAACTTACAATGGGCAACATTTCAAATAGTGAATAGGAATGTAGAATCAACATGAAAAAAATGCAAATTGCTATTTGTGTTACCAGATAAAGGTGAATAATAAATATAAAATTTATTAATCTAAAATTTAAATGGTAGAAATCATATTAAGTAGTTTGGGCCCAGCTCAAATGGGTAAGACTTTTAAAAGAGAAAAGAGTCCAAGAATACATTGGCACAGAGAAAAACAGCCTCAGAGGAAATGACTAATAGAAAAGAGATAACGAATGCCTGCTAAGGTTGACCCATATTGTTCAGAGCAATTTGTAACTCAAATTTAATTTGTGCACTTACAACTTTGGAGGAAAAATAATATTTTTAAGTATTTTACAGTTGATCTTTAAAGTTCATCAATCAAATTAAATAATGAAGTAATTAGAAGTTCGAAACTTGTAAAGCATGTTGCACAATACTTCTTTGTCCTGAAGAATTGTTTCCTAATGCAAAGGGGTTGTAAATCAAAACTTTTTGAAGCATTCTGGGATAGTAGCAGAAGCCCTGGCTTATAATCAACAAAACTGGGTCCTATCGATCTTGTTTTGATGAGGTGTTGGGTTCAGATGCGGTGTGGGGTACTTGGGCTACCTCTGAGAAAATTTCATCAGCGTTCTCCTTTCAGAGGCACATGGAGAATTTCCACATGAGGCAGAGACTATTAGTTATATCAAAAATTGAGGCTTTATTCTATAAAAAATGAAAGGACATTTACACAGACTCAAGAGGGCAGAAGGAGCTGTCCCTGAAAGCAACAGTTCTGTAAAATGAAATACCTATCGAGTCACAGGAGAGCTGTATCCTATTGTAACAGGTACAGTTTCACGGACTCCGCCCCCACTCCATGCTGGAACTCCAAATCCCATCAGTACCAAGAAGAAGCACGCAGGGACGTGAGGGCGGAGCTGAGCAGCCAGGTTGGGATAAAACCGGACATGTGGGCTCTGGGGGGCTCTTGGCCTGGTGGTTCGCAGCTGATCGTTTGGCGCTCAATCGTATTTCAGCGTGCCGGT
>NW_004567113.1:3749154-3749900 GCF_000260355.1 Condylura cristata
CACGGGTGAAGACCCACAGACAGGCAACCCAATTCACATTGGGGTGCCCTGTAACACTATCACTGCAGAAATTGTACTGCTGCAGTGTTCTTTTTAGGAGGGGTTCATTCCTTTGGGGAATTGTTATCTTTTTTTTAGTTTAATAGCTTCTAGGATGTGACTAAACCAATGGATGGAAAATAAAAGGAGAAAATTTAGAATGGAAGCTCACAAGACCAGGAAGTGGAGGAGAGAAGTAGAAATGTTTTAAGTCCTTAAACTAGCTATAGAAATGAAAAAATCATTAGGCAACAGCTGTAGCAACAGTAAGACAACTATAGAAAGTATCTATATGGGCAGAGCAGAAGTGGGGATGTGGAGATTAAGGGTAATTTTATAAATCAACCTAGTCACACCCTACAATTAGATGTGAACTAGACGTGACCATCAAAAAGAGAAAGATTTGCCAACACTTTCGGTGAATATGTTAGCAGGCAGACTGAGGGAAACCCTAGAATCTCCAAACCTGCATACTCAAAATGGGTCTGCCATTTGCCACATAAAAACAAAACATACTCTAGTGCATAAGACCGCCAACAGAAAGGAACTTTAATAGAATTAAAGTGCAAAAGACACACAGAGAGAATATAGTTTAAAAGTTTCCTCATGAGAAAATGCAGATGGCCAACAAGCATATGAAAAAATGTTCAACATCACTTGTAATAAGGGAGATGCAAATTAAAACCACAATGAGATACCACCTCACC
>NW_004567113.1:3750469-3779704 GCF_000260355.1 Condylura cristata
CTATGGTGATGGCACATGGGTGATTTGGTGATGAGAAGCCCAGGGGGATTACAACTGAGATGGAAAAAGGCACAAAATGATATAAAAATAAACTATTATATTATTTTTTTAATGACTTAAAAAAATTCCTCATGATTACAACTGAGATGGAAAAGGTACAAAACAATGTAAAAATAAACTATTTTTAAAATAAAAAGTTTTCCCATGAAATACCCAAAGTTATCCATCCCTCATGGGTAACTATGCAGGCAAATCGGGTTGCTCAGAGCAGGTCCACCAAAGCCCCTTGCCACAGTCTATGGCAACTTCTGGTTGAGTCTCACAGGAAAATGGCAGAAGGGGATACACAAGTCTGGAAGCAAAAGGGCAAAATCAAAACCCAAGTCAAAATAACGGCTGCCACTGTCAGCTTCTCCTGGGTCTACACCCATGTCACTGTCTCTTTCAAGTGTCTCCTTCCATATCCCCAAGTTCTGGTACAAGTTTAAGACCAAGAAGCTAGAACAGCTACATCATCACATGTCTCGATCCTCCATAAAACTGCCTCCTTGTCCTTTGCTTCCCAACTCTTCTTCCTCCTCTTCTTCAGTTTCTTATCTCTGCTCAACTCCACCCTCCCTTGGGTGGGGCAGGAAATCTGGAACCTCTCCTTTCTGCGGACACGTTACAAACAGAATGTACAGGAATTGCAACTTTTAATTTTCTGGAGTATAACCTTTTCATTTAAATTGAGCATTTTTGGGCCTCCCTGGTGGCAAAAGTGTTAAGTCTCAGTGCTATTACTGTTAGAACCTGAGTTCTATCCCCAGCCAGGAAGGTGACCCACATACTGCACAGCAGATCTCTCCTGACCCACTCACTGCTCCCCTCAGCAGTGTAGTTCAGTAGATCCACCCCTTCTGCTCCCCACTGTGTCTCTAGTGAATCCTTTCACCCCTCAGACCCCCTGCACCTCTGGCCTACATCCCAGTTCTTGTATGTGTAAATAAATAAATCTTTAAAAAGTAAATTGAGCATTTTCAATGGATCTCATAAGATAATACAGGAAAAAAAACTCAAAACCTTAATTTAAAAAAAATTTCCAGGAATTTTGCTTTTAAAATATTATGAATTTTTACACGAATTTTGCTGTTTTTATCCCTTGAATTTATAAGAAGGGAATAACAAATTAGAACAAGCTCAAAGCTCATTACAAGTTCAAAGTTTATCTTTTAAAATCAAAGGGTATTAAAATGCCTTTTACTTTCATAAAATAATAGAAAAAAAACTTTGCTTTTTTAAAAGAAATATAATACTTTTCATTTTCTAAAACTGAAAAAAGGAACCATCAACAGAAGCTTAGTTTGGATAGCTAATGAATATCAGGATGTCATTTTGCTGGAGTTGTGGTAATTGAGAAGATATTACTGTAGTCAGAGCCTACTTATCTTGAATCTGTTATTTTTAAAGCAGGAAACAGTAGGAACTTTAGATTGATATAAGATTACCATTATGTCCAAAAAGATAAAAATTTGATTCTGAACATTTACAAAATATGGTAGCATATTAACATAAAGTTTAAGTCAGTATAACATACAATCTCATGTG
Organism: Condylura cristata; assembly: GCF_000260355.1. Lineage (NCBI taxonomy): Eukaryota > Metazoa > Chordata > Mammalia > Eulipotyphla > Talpidae > Condylura > Condylura cristata. The sequence continues at coordinate 3,752,057 of NW_004567113.1, forward strand.
AATTTCTATTTATTTGCAGCAAAGAAAGCCTGTCTTTTAAAATTGGGCTTAATGAAATATATGCAATTAGTAATATCAATTAATCTAAGACTTGATCCTTAGTCTGGCCTGTTTGGAAATTACAATGGTTTAATCACTCAATTCTACATAAACAAAAAGTACCACAAATTAAATTTGTTAAACTGTATTAAGAAATACATATTCCAAATAAATCATGGAACTGTTTAGAAAATATTGCATGAAGTCTTTGAGATCTGGGTCATTTATACTATAATCAATAAAGGGATAATTTTGTACAGTAAGGAATTTATGCACCTGTCTACTAAATCATTTTTCTATAAGGGATGGTGGTTGGCAGGAAAAAAGAGGGGCCAGGGTTAGTTGGTTCAGTCTCTCACTGAAGACTTAGATAAAGCAATAAAGCAGTTTTACCATAGATAATAATGAAACCTAAAAACCATCTCATACAATATTTTCAAGTATTCATAGCAGACATCCAGAAGCACAAAAATATGGTATGTGTATTATACATATAATTAATATGGAATATTACTCAGCCACATATAAAAGATGACTCTTGTCATTTGTGGGAACACAAATGAAACTGGAAGAGATTATGCTAATCAAGATAAACCAGAAGGAGAAAGAAATAGATGGTTTCATTCCACTCACATGGACTATAGAAAAACAAAGAGTCAGACAATACCAAGTTGAACAAATCCTAGAGATCTGGCAATAGAACTGAGGCCATCAGAGAGGAAGATAGATGATGGAGGATAGTGGACGGGGAGGCAGTGGACTATGTGAAGGACTGTGGGTGTCTTGGTGGTGGCTGTGGAGTGATAACACACATCTGAAGAGATGTGAACCTATACTGAACTATATGCAGTGTTGTAAACAAGTGTTACCTCATACCATTATGAAAATAAACCATATAAAATGAACATTTGTAAAAAAAATTAAAAAAGAAGATGAGCAAGTCCTTATGAAAACATTTGTTGTGGCCATTGTGAAACAGATGGTAGTTGTGTGACTATTATCTGCATGATAATCTCATGTTAATTAGACACGATGTTATACTTTTCATTGCCTATATTACACAGAAGTCTTTGATGATGGAAATTTTCTTTCTTTGAAAGAAAATAAAACTTCAATAAAAAATTAGGTGGATTTTGAGGAAATAGTCAAATGATCAAAACCACCCTAGTGAGCAATAAAGGTGATAATAATTACAGCACCATAATATATGTTTGCTACATAGGAACTGCATTAATATTCAGGAAATATCCAATTGTTTTTATAGTCACATTTTTCTTCCATTTGGTGTCCAATACAACACATTTTTACCATTAAATAAACTACTCCAAACTATGAGCCTAGTGGTAATTCTGAATCTTTCCCTCAACTAAGGTACCTCATTCTATTTGCGCTCCACCATTTTCCGTGGATGGTTTAAAGTATTTACAGCAAAAAGAAAAAGAAAGAAAGAAAGGAAGGAAGGAAGGAAAGAGAAAAAGTGCATTCTGCCAGAAAACATACAATTTCCAGTTTTCATGGGCTACATTCCAGCATTTTGGAAACAATTGCTATTTTCTCTCCATATGGCTCAGGCTCTGAAGAACCAAAGTACTTATATTAAAAACATGTATCTTGGAAGCCAGAAAAATGTTCTCTAGTATAACTGTTGTTGTCTGGATTTTTTGACATTTCACAATAACTGAAAACTGCTTCTACTTCACTTATAAAAACTGCATGTACTTTTATTGTCTGGTATAATTGTGTTGTAAAAATTGCAATTTTATCTAATCTCTGTAATCATCATTTTCACTAAAATTTTGTTTCCTTCATAGACACAGGACAGCAGAAAGTTTAGTCTTGTCAGCAGAATCAATATTTCCTTTGTTTTAAGTAATTTGCTTTTTGGATCACAGGCCAAACTGAAAGAATTTTACCAGAAATCCTACATTTTTGATATGAAAACATACAAACTCAATACTAGAATGAAGTGGTAAGAAAATCTGTGTAAGAAGACTTTCAATCAGGAATTTATTTGATATTCATTAGACTAAAGAAATATTAATTATAAGAATAAGTGTCTGGAAATGAACTAATTTAATAGGATAATATATAACATATATATATGTTATAGATATATTTTTATATCTATAAATATATAAATAATTCAGGTGTTACTAATAAGTTGAACTAACACAGTGATTAATAGCAAAGACACTGAAGGCATTTGAACTAGTTAGTTCAAATATTGAATTTGCTTTATAGCTTTGAGATTTACAAATTAAAACACTGAGTAAATACCAAGTACATAACAAGACAACATAGCTATCAATGTTTGCATTTCTTAGTCCCTTACAGAGTTCTGAAGTTTTCTCACATCTTTTTATTCTCCAAAATCACCATTTTCTACATTTCATGACAAAATCCACTTTTCAGATTAATATATTTTCAAATCATGAAAAAAATCGAAGTAATAAAACATAGGGCCAAGATAGTGATAGAGGTGGTACCAGGCTTTACTCATGGCAATATCAGCTAAAAGTTAATCAGGGGGCCCTCCCTGGTGGCGCTGCGGGCTAAATAAAGCACAGCACTAAGAAGCTTAAGCCACTTCCGCATGAGTTCGATTCCCGCCTGCCCCGGAGGAGATCCACATGGCGAGGCAGACCTCTCCTGACCCGCCCGCTGCTCCCCTCAGCAGTGTACTTCATTAATCTGCCTGTTCTGCTCCCCACTCTGTCTCTGGTGAATCCTCTCACCCTCCGCATCTCTGGCCTGTACCCCAGTTCTGTATGAATAAATAAATAAGTCTTTAAAAAAAAAAAAAAGTTAATCAGGACCCTCCCTGGTGGCACAACAGGTTAAGGGACAGCATCCACAGCCACTGCAGCAAGAGTTTAGTCCCAGCAGGGGAGGTGACCAAAAACGATGTCATAAACCTTTCCTGTCTCACTTGCTGTTCCCCTCAGCAGTATATTTCAACTCATCTTCCTTTTCTGTTCCCTACTATGTCTCTGGTGAATCCTCTCATCTCTGAACTCTGGCCTGTACCCCAGTTTTTGTATGCATAAATAAGTAAATTCTTAAAAAAAAAACAAAAACCAAAAAACTGAAAGTTAATCAGAGGGCCATTTTACCCACAGAGTCTCATGGCTTGGGTGAAACTTGAATACCTCTTGGACACTGGATTTCAACACACACTGTGAGATGGAACAGAAGAGAATCAGGCTCTGTCAAGTAAGAGGTGAGTGGAAAAGCTGTGCTCCAGAGGGTATTGTTTAGAGCCAGCATTATACATTACTGAGCTGCCATATCACCAGAAGGCTCTGAGGAGGACAAAGGAAAAAATAACATGTAGCCCACATTTTGGCTCTGGAGTGGGGCACATAAACCACCAAACTGCAGGCACTGAACCTACTACCTCCCATGTTCTCGATCTGAGAGTTACAGATCTGTGAACCCAGGCACGAAGGCTAGCGACACTGGATTCATACAGGGGTGGGCAGCTTGCGAGGCATGCAAGTCACCCACTGCCACTGAGCCTCTCCAACCTACCCCACTTCCTCTACCAGAGATCTGAAAGAAAAAAAAAAAGCGCAACTCTAAAATGCCTTCAGGAGAGGTGCCTGGCGCCACCCAGTGGATAAGAACAAAATCACCCCGGAGTAGAAAGGCCTGTGCCGGAGGTGATTCACACAGCCTGGCAGATCTCTCCTGACCCACCTTCTGCTCCCCTCAGCAGTGTGCTTGTCAGTCAGCCTGTTCTGCTCCCTACTCTATCTCTGGTTAATCCTTTCACCTCCCCTGCACCTCTGGCCTGTACCCTAGCTCTGTATGCATAAATAAATATTTTTTAAAAAATCAAAATCAACGGAGAGGCCCTCGCTGGTAGCGCAGCGGGTTAAAGCACAGCACTGAGAAGCTGAAACCACTTCCTCATGAGTTCCAACGCCGCCTGCCCCAGAGGTGATCCACATGGCAGGGCAGACCTCTCCTGACCTGCCCGCTGCTCCCCTTAGCAGTGTACTTTGGCGATCTGCCTGTTCTGCTCCCTGCTCTATCTCTGTTGAATTCTCTCACCGCCCTGCACGTCTGGCCTGTACCCCAGTTCGGTATGCACAAATAAATAAATCTTTTTTTAAAAAATCAAAGGAGAAATAAACAAAATAGAAATTTTTAAAAATCCAAAAGATCAATGAAACCAAAAGTTGGTTCTTTGAAAAAATAGATAAGCCTCTAGCCAAAGTCACAAAGAAAAAATAAGAGAAAACACAGTTAAGTAGAATCATAAACAAAAGAAGAGAAATTACAACAGACTCTGTTGAAATCAAAGGAATAATCAGAGATTACTATGAACACCTATATGCAAACAAAGTCACATTCTAGAAGAGATGGACAAATTCAAGCTAGATAAAGAAATAGAACACCTAAACCAACTACAAGCAGTGAAATTGAAACATTAATCAAAACATTTCCCAAAAACAAAAACCAGGGACCAGATGGTTTTACAAATGAAATCTACCAAATTTTCAGAAATGAAATAGTACCTATCCAACACAAACCCTTTCAATAATTTGCAAAAGACGGAATATGCCAAATATGTTCTATAAAGCCAACATTACACTAATACCCAAACAAAACAAAGACAACACTAAAAGAGAAAATTACAGGCCAATTTCCCTGATGAGTATTGATGCAAAAATCCTCAACAAAATCTTTGCCAACATAATCCAACAATGTATTAAAAGGATAATACACCACAATTAAGTGGGATTCATCCGAGGGGCACAAGGATGGTTCAGTATATGAAAATTGACCAATGTCATAAAAAAGAAATGTAAAAACCTTATGATTATATCAACAGCTGCTGAGAAAGCATTTGAAAAAATTCAACACCCATTTATGATGAAAGCCCTTGAAATTCTCAGAATAGAAGGAACATACTTCAGCATGCTAAAAGCCATATATGACAAGCCCAGAGCCAGTATTATTCTCAATGGTGAAAAGCTGGAAGCCTTTTTTTAAGGTCAGGAGCCAAACAAGAATGTCCACTCCCACCACTGCTTTTCAATATAATACTGGTAGTCTGTGCCAAAGAAATAAGACAAGAGAAAGTCATACCAGGAATCCAAATAGGGAAAATAGAAGCAAATCTATCACTATTCGCAGATGATATGATAATATATAGAGAGAACTCTAAAAACTCCACAAAAGAACTACTCAAAATAATCAGCCAGTTTAGCAAAGTAGCAAAATACAAAGTAAACACACAAAAATCAGTAGCCCTCCCATATACAAACAATTTAAAGAAGAAGAAGATATCAAGAAAACCATTCCCTTTAAACTTGAAACAAACAGAAATAAATTCAAATTCTCGGGACTAAACCAAACAGAAGAAGACCTCTACAAAGAAAGTAATAGAACACAATTAAAAGAAATAGAAGAAGACACAACAAAATGGAAAAATATCCCCTGCTCATGGATTGGAGAATTAACAATATTAAAATAGCCAATCTTCCAAAAGCAATTTACAAATTCAATGTTCTGACAATAAAAATCTCAATGACATTCTTCAAAGAAATAGAACAAATACTAATGAAATTCATATGGAACCACACACACACACACACACACACACACACACAAATAGCCAAAGCTCTACTGACAAAAGCAAAGAGAATGGTGGGGTACCATACTGCCAAGCTTCAAACTATACTACAAGGCCATAATAATTAAAACAGTGTGGTACTGGAATAAAAACAGACACACATACCAATGGAACCGAATAGAAAGCCAAGAAATAAACCCATACACATATGGGCAATTAATCTTTGACAAAGGAGCAAACAATATGCAATGGGAACAAGGACAGCTTTTTCAATAAATGGTGCTGGGAAAATATAATGAATTTAGCCTACTACTTCATGTCATGCACAAAAATCAACTCAAAATGGATAAAAGATTTTGCCATAAGACCTGAAACCATTAAATATATAGAAGAAAATATAGGTAAAATACTACAAGATGCACATCTCAATAATACACATCTCTCTTTAAAGACTCATCACCCAAAGGAAAGAAAATGAAGGAAAAGATATACACGTGGGACTACATAAAACTGAAAAGTTTCTGTACAGCAAAAGAGACACTAACCAAGACAAAAAGATACCCTAATGCCTGGAAAAAAACCTTTGTACCCCATACAATGGATAAGGGACTGATCACAAAGATATACAAAGAACTCACAAGGCTGGACAAAAAACAAAGCAAACAATCCAGCCAAGAAATAGGCAGAACTTAAAGATATTTCTCCAGAGATGGAATCAAATGACCAACAGGCACATGAAAAAATGTTCAATATCCCTTATAATCAGGTATATTATTTATCCCTTAGAAACCACAATGAGAAACCACCATAAGAAATAGTAAGAGGGCCCATCCTGGTGGCGCAGCAGGTTAAAGCACAGCACTAAGAAGCTAAAGCTACTTCAGCATGAGTTCGATTCCTGCCCAGAGGTGATCCACATGGCACGGCAGATCTCTCCTGGCCCACCCACTGCTCCACTTAGCAATGTACTTTGTCAGTTGGCCTGTTCTGCTCCCCACACTGTCTCTGGTGAATCCTCTCACCACCCCTGTACCTATGGCCTGTGACCCAGTTCTGTATGCATAAATATATCTTTTTAAAAAACAATGGTAAGAATGGCACATATCACAAAAACTAGCAACAACAAAGGTTGTCGAGGATCTGGTAAAAAGAGAACTCTCCTACATTGTTGATGGGAATTCAAACTGGTACAGCCATTGTGAAAAGCTGTATGGAGATCTCTCAGACTACTTAAAATGAAGCCATTATATGACCCAGCAATTCCACTCCTAGGGATTTGCCCAAAGGACTAAAAAATATTCATTCAAAAGGATACCTGCACCCCTGTGTTTATTGCAGCACTATTTAACCATAGGCAAAACTGGAAAACAGCCCAAATGCTCAAAAAGGACAATGAATAAAAAATGTGTAGTATATATAGACAATGGACTACTACTCAGCAATCAAAAAAGATAATCTCATGCCATTTGCAGTCATATGGATGGAGCTAGAAGAGATCATGCTCGGTGAAATAAGTCAGAAGGAAAAGGAAAAATAATTGGATGGTCTCACTTATAGGAGGAATATAGGGGAACCAAATAAGACACAGAAGAAAAAATAACAGCAATACAAAACAAACATACAATTATAAACCAGAGATATCCAGGTGTGGAGAGGGGTGAAAAGAAGAGAGGGAGGAGCACAGGGGACACAGGTGAATTGTGGGAGGAAATTCTATGGTATCTACACCTGAGGGGAGAAAGTAAACATTGTTTTAAAACGAACAACAAAATAAATATATTTTTTTAAAAAAGAACAGATATTCTGGACGTAAACAACTCAATATATTGAGATTAAAAATTCTTCTGGAGAAATCCATATAGACAGAATAAATAAAATGATAGATTGGGGGCCCTCCCTGGTGGCTCAGTGAGTTAAAGCACAGCACTGAGAAGCGAAAGCCACTTCTGCATGAGTTCAATCCCCGCCCTAGAGATGATCCCCATAGCGCAACAGAACTCTGCTGACCTGTCTACTGCTCCCTTCAGCAGTGTACTTGTCAGTTGGCGTGGTCTGCTCCCCACTCTGTTTCTGGTGAATCCTCTCAACATCCCTATACCTCTGGCCTTTCCCCCAGTTCTGTATGCATAAAGAAATAAATTTTCAAAACAAAAAACAAAAACCAAAAACCTACTCTTTAAAAAAAATAAAAGAAAGATTGTGAAGTGACCTCTAAGATACTAATACACAAAGAACAAGGATAGAAAATAAGTAGATATGAAAAGAGGGAAAATGCAGATAAAATTTGAGAACTGTCTCACTTCACTAGGAAAACCAATATAAAGATAATGTGCATTCCAAAAGGAGAAGAATGAGAGAAGGGATGCACAGCTTAAAGGAGACATAATAGAGGAAAACTTTCTAGTTCTAGCAAAGGAAATAAATATACAAGTCCATGAACCATGGGCTTGTTCAATGCTTGGTCTACAGGAAGCAGTTAACAGATACTAGGTATTTTTATTACATATTTACATCTGAGAATCCTCTTTTGTCAAAAGATTAAGCAGAACAACATTTACTCACAGTCTTAGAGATTGTATTACTTTTCAGAATATCAATGGTCAGATGAAGAAAATAGCATTATCATTGCTGAAATCTGAGTAAATAGACACTGAAATTTTTTTTTTTTTAGAGAAGATTTTTTTTAAAGATTTATTTATTTATTCATATAGAACTGGGGTACAGGCCAGAGATGCGGAGGGTGAGAGGATTCACCAGAGACAAAGAGGGGAGCAGAACGACACTGAAATTTTTAAGCACATTTCAATTACCTAACTAGATTAGAAGCAAAAAGAGAAACATATTTTTCATTTCCTGCCTTCTCAGTCTGAGATTAAACACTTTTGTTTTATATGAATTTAGTTTCTCAGTAACTGACTATGAAAAAGAAATCTTTTGTTTAAATAAGTTAAACAAAATATTCCTACAGCTGAGAAAAGGCAGTTCTGTGGGTTTCTCTTGAGGACTTCCTTTTTCTCCATTTATAGAGCAGCTAAAAATTGGTTTGGTCTAGAAACTTCCTCTTTATCAAAATAAATAAAGGGGAACTAACAGCCGGACTATTTTGAAAATTTCTTTATTATAGAAATATGCATGACAAGCAGTGCAGAGTGATTTAAATATTTAATCTAATTTTAATCCCTTCCCATCTGAAATATCAAAATGAACTTTATCATCACCATTTTAGCCTTAAGGAAATGATGGGGAGAGAAGTTAAGTATCTGCCAAAATTTCCAGAGCTGGGAGATGTAGGCATTGGGATTCCATTTCCTGCTTCCACATTAATCAGGACGTGAGGCAGGCGTCATCAGTACCTTGTATAACCACCTTATTACGCAGGTTGAAAAATAAGGAAAACAAGAACATGTCTAGACTCTGTTAATGTTGGATTTCAGTTAGGAACTTGCTAATTAATTACTGCTTGCATAAGAGTTTTATTGTTACAGAGTCACTAGGGAAGGTGAGGATATATTCAGTTAAATTGACTTTGAAATGACTGGTAGAAAGTGTGACACTTACTCAGTACTGCACTGGGTGTTCATGCAGGCCATGCTCATGAATTTCTGCACTAGCCATGGAGTATGGTGAGATGATTCTCTAGGAATTTTTACTGTCTACTTCCTTCCTTCTTCTTCTTCCTCTGTCCAAGCAAATAGCTGTCTCTGTGCTCCTTTCCTCAGGAGAGGATGAAGGGAGGTGAAAAATTAAAGTGGCCTGTGCCTCCCTGGTGGCCCAGGGATTAACTTTCAGTGCTACCACCACAGCAGCCCGAGTGAGATCCGTAGGCAAGAAATAACCTGGCACAGCAGACCTCTACTGTCTAGCCTGCTGCTCCCCTTAGCAGTGTATTTCAGTTGATCTGCCTATTCTGCTTCCCACTCTCTCTCTGGTGAATCCTCTCACCCCTCACACCTCTGGCCTGTGCAAACATGAGTTTCCTGATAACTGCTTCTCTCCCTAGCTTTTCTTTCCACAGCCTAACTGCAGAGAGACCAATAATTCTTTTGCAGGCACTCTTGAAGGCAAATGATCTGCCCTTCTAACACATTGCTAACAATATTAACAGTCACTAGCACTCAGAGATCACTATGCATTAAATATACCATGTACTCATTAGTAAAATAGGTCAGATGGAAAAAAAGTGTGATTTCATTTATCTCAGTAAATAAAAAGTCAATGAGCTAAATAAAACAAAAATAAACTCTTGGAATATATGACCAAATTTACAGTTACCTAAAAGGAAGGGGAAGAGTTGTGGGCAAACCAGGTAAAAGGGGCCAGTAGTGTGGAAAAGATTAGAATTGGAGTTTTAGTGATGAATGGCATATATATATATATACATATATATATATATAGTTGTTGATTCAGAATGTTGCGCTAAGAAGTAGATGCTTTAGTGCAATGTAACTTAAAAAAAAAAAAGAAAGAAAACACTATGAAGGTGTTCTTACTAATATTAGAATAGTCTGTGAGGACAAGGATTTTGTTAATGTTTTTATTTACTGCTTTACCTCTACTGTCCAGAACAATACCTGACTAAGATGAAGATCTCAATATTTATTACAAGCAATTCCTGTCTAAACATGGAGAAACAGAAGCAAAGAGATTAATAGCATGTTCACAGACTCACAGGTGTGGACATACTAGGAAATTTGGCAGCACCCTGACCTGGGCTGGGAACAGGAGAAGACTGCGGAAGGAAAAGCTGTGGTTTCTGACAGCAGAGGAGCCCAAGAACCCTCTAGTGTTGCCAGGGAAGTGCGGAGACCTCAGCAAAGAAAGAAATGTGGTGGCTGGTGGGCAGTTGGCAACGTAAGCAGCATCACAAGTGACTGAACTAGCACTTTAGGGGAAAGAGTGGCAGATGGTGGTGGTACTGCAGAAACAGTAGAAAACTGCAGATACGGAAATCAGGCACACAGAGATAGTGTCCTCGCGACAGCTGCGGTCAGCCAATGACCTTCAATCAGATGGTCACTCCTCCCCTAATCTATGATTCTTTACTTTGTTTATCTCCAGCAAAATTGGATGGAAATCGTTATAGGAAAAGAAAAAAAACCTGCCATTTATTGCATATGTGATTTTTTAATTTGTACTAGACACAAAGTGGAGAAAGAATTTTAAATATGTCATCAGAAGATTAAGATTTTTTAAAAAGATGTATTTATTTATGTATACAAGAGCTGAGGTGCAGCTCAGAGGTTGGAGGAGGGTTTAGCTCCCTGGCCTGGATAGAACTCCTTCTACCTTGGCTGCAGCATCGTGCTGAGATTTAACCCCTTGTGCCACCAGGGAGGGCCTCAGAAGGTTAAGATTTTTTTTTTAAAGATTTATTTATTTATTTGTGCATACAGATCTGGGGTACAGGCCAGAGGTGCAGGGGTGGTGAGAGGATTCACCAGAGACAGAGTGGGGAGCAGAACAGGCAGATCATCAAAGTACTCTGCTGAGGGGAGCAGCAGGTGGCTGCCTCAGGAGAGGTCTGCTGTGCCATCTGGATCACCTCCGGAGCAGGATCGAACTCATGCTGGAGTGGCTTTAGCTTCTTAGTCTGTGTTTTAACCTGCTGCGCCACCAGGGAGGGCCCGGTTAACATTTTAACCTAGCTTGGCCTATCTAGAATTCTTGGGCAATTTACCTAATTTCTCTACATCTGTTTCTTAAGCTATAAAATAGATGTTAAAAATTACTGCGGTGGGTCTCTCCCTGGTGGCGCAATGGGTTAAAGCAGCATATTAGGAAGCTCTCCGAAGCCACTGCCCCAGGAGTTCAATCCCTCATCAGGAAGCTGACCCACAAGATGTGGCAGACCTCTCCTGTCTTCCTACTGCTCTCCTCAGCAGTGTACTTTATTGATCTGCCTGTTCTGCTCCCCACTCTGTCTCTAGTGAATCTTCTCACCCACCAGTCCTCTGGCCTGTATCCCAGTTTTGCATAAATGTAAATAAATCTTAAAAAAAAATTATTGCAGTGAAGAACAAAAATGTCATTTTTTTAAATGTAAACAAAAACTCAGTAAAAGATAACACAACATGTTTGGTTACAGCTCCCATTTCATTTATGCTTGGTTTTGGCCTATACATGTCTTTTTGGAGGCTAAGAGACCATTATTTTCTCTTATTAGTTGTAGACTCTCTTTATATCTATTTTCATTTCTTATGTTTACAATAAGTGGATAAATACCCATAATAAATAAAAGCACCATTTCTGACAGTTAAAAGCACTTACAAATAGAAAATCTTACCTGTGAGAGTAATTTTATGGAAATTGAAGACAGTTGTCATTAAATTGTTTCATGGATAATACAGAGGTGGAATAATGCACAGGCATGTATGTTACTGAATCATTTTTATCGAACTGTCCTAATATTAGAGTTGGATTATTCCTCAATGATGGAGTGAAAAAATAAATTTCTAAAACAATCTAGCTATTTGTTCTTGATCTGTGCAAGAACTATCAAAATGTGTTAGAATCATCTACTCCAGGGTTTACTTTAAACAGCTCTTCTGAGAAAGGAATATGAATAAAATAAACTAATAGCAATCAAAATTTAGAGTCCTTATAAAAATGTGAATTGTGAGGGAATACATATATTGGGATGATTCACTCTTCAAATATATTTGGATGCCTACAAAATGCCTGGTGTCCTCTCAACATCTATCCACAGAGGGAATGAAAATTTCAGCAGCTACTCTTAAAAGGAAATGATCTTCCCTTTGGTCCAATTGCTAACGGTATTAACACCACTAACCCTCAGAGATTTCTGTGCATTAGACACGTTTTAAGGCACAGGCCTATGAGCGCACTAGTGAAATAAGTCAGGTGCATGTCAACAAGAAAATACATGCAATGTCATAGGGAAAAATCCTGTTCTAGTAAGAGTTTGTGACTTCTCAAGTGATGCTTTCAGTATTAAAGCAGTAGAGAATTTTATTTCATGTTTTTTCTCTTTTCTTTTTAAGTTCAGCTACCAAGTGTCAACTAATCAACTGCCTGTCATTATGGAGCTTACTTCCTAGAGGGGAGAGAGAAACAAATAAAATACAACACTGTTGTCAGACATTGAAGTGGAAAACACAAAGCAAATAAGGGATGAGTGTGTGAGAGGGTTCCAAGGAGGACATGGTGAGTGAAGGAGCCTTCAACAACACTACAAGGAAATGAGCAAACGAGCCATGTCATCTTCTGTAAAGTGGATCTATTTGTACTCATTCCTGAAACTCCTCTGTTGTGTGATTTAAAAACAAATGAACACAACAGTAGGCACTCACCAGCACCTGTAACTTTGAATTTACCCACTGTATGCAAACCTGTTAGGTTATTTCTACATAGAAATCCTAGAAAAGCTCCAGACTAGAATTTTTTTCAGCCTTAACTGTATGGTGGTTTTTTTTTTTTTTTTTTTTTTTAAGAAATCAAGGAAGTGGGGTGGATGGAAGACTCCTCTCCTCTCTCATTGGCTTGTGATTGGCATTACTTCTCATATAAACCCAAGGGGCTCTGGCACAAGAGCCACAGAAGACTCTAGATACTCTGAAGAGAAACAGCACAAGTAAGTGATATGACTGAACTATACAAAGATAAGAAACAAGATAGTCTAAGTCTTGACTTGAGTTTTATTTTTACTACTGTCTTATCCTGAGTGACTATAATTTTGTAACGGATTTCATCTATATCACTCACTGTAACCTTATTTTTATTTCTCTAACCTTTTCTCTATATTAGTGATCACATGGAAATAAATGTTACTTTCTAAGAGAAATACAGGTATGGGAGATTTTTAAGCATCTTGAAAGACTCTGTAGGTACATTTTTTTTTTAAAGATTTATTTATTTGTGCATACAGAACTGGGGTATAGGCCAGAGGTCAGGGGCGGCAAGAGGATTCACCAGAGACAGAGTGGGGAGCAGAACAGGCAGATCAACGAAGTACACTGCTGAGGGGAGCAGCGGGCGGGTCAGGAGAGGTCTGCAGCGCCACCTCCGGAGCAGGCGGGAATCGAACTCATGAGGAGGTGGCTTTAGCTTCTCAGTGCAGTGCTTTAACCCGCTGTGCCACCAGGGAGGGCCTCTGTAGGTACATTTTAAAATAGAAAATATAGTCGATACCAGAGGAAAAATTCTGTTCTAATCAGGGTTTGTGATGTCTTCCAGCAATTTTCCAAGAGCTGTTTTCAATATGTGTAGTAGCATTTTACTTTCTAGTTCTCCACTTTTTGTTTTCTAAGCTGAAGGATCTCAGTTGTAATGTTCTTTTCTCACTTTAAGGTGATTTTGTTGAAACAGTTCCATGTTTTGTCAAAACTGCATTCTATCATAAGTTGGTTTGAAAGATAGTTTAAGGGATTTACCCCAGGTTAGGAATTTGAACTTGAGCCCCCAAAGAATAGTAAGTTCTTCTTCCTGTGTTAGCATAATGTGAGGCAACCATTTAAAATTATATTTAGTTGGGCTTTGATAGAAAAATAAATTCCAACTTGTTAATTCAAAATTAAATATCCAGTGTTGAGCAAAATCAATAACTTACCCAGTTACAAAGGCTTTTCTATTTCTCTACTGTCCTACAGTTTTACTTCGACCTGAAAATTTTTCCAGACTGAGCTAGAAATGCCATTATGAATGATGGAAATCAGCATTTTTTATCTCCAACTGTTACAGAGTAATAAAGTGCTATATAAGGCCCTCCCTGGTGGCACAGCCAATTAAAACACAGCACTCTGAAGCTCGCAGAGTCTGCTTCAGTGCAAGTTCGATCCTTACCCAGGAAGTGATCCACATGTCGCAGCAGACCTCTCCAGTCTTGTCCGCAGGGTACTTCATAAATCTGCTTGCTCTGATCCCCACTCTGACTTTGGTGGATCCTCCCACAACCCCTGCACCTCTGCACCCAGTTCTGCTTGCATAAATAATTTTATTAAAAATCTAAAAATAAAAAAACCATTTTAAAAAAGTGCTGCAATATTAAAGAAGTTCCAATGTAAACAAGAATGTTCCAACTGATTGCTGTCTGAAATCCAATTTATGCATTTTTACTTATTATTTTTTAAATCTTTATTTATTCATGAATACAAGAACTAGGGTACAGGCCAGAGGTGCGGGGTGGTAAGAGAATTCACCAGAGACAGAGCGGGGAGTAAAATAGGCAGATTGATGAAGTACACTGCTGAGGGGAGCAGCAGGTGAGACAGGCCACATCTGCCTCAAAATGTGTGTCAGTTTCCTAGTCAGGGATTAAACTGACTAGGCCACGGATAGCTTTGTAATGCTGAGACTTAACCCCTTGCAACCAGGGAGACCCAATTTAGGTTTTTTTTTTTTTAACTTCTTATTTTCTATTAATTTATATATCTAATTGCATTATTGGATGAAGTGGGGGAGGGGAGCTAAACATTGTTTTAAAATGAACAATAATCCAATTTATACCATTTTAACCACTGTTCTATACAGTGGATGGACAGGCATTAATTTCTATGGTGCCATATTTTGTGAGGTTTATTACTGGTCAGTACTAGAAAAGAATGATTGTTGATTCACAAGTAGCCATTGTAGTTATACTTTAATCTTAAAATTTCATTTTACCTTTACCAGGCATATATAAAAATGTATATGAAATTCCCAGGTATGTTTGAAGTTCCTTGTACTTAAAAGTAAGAACTCATGTAGAACAAAATTTATTAATAAACTACTAGCTATAAATAGTATTTAGATTTTGTACTGAATTGTAAAATGGCTGATAATTTCTTATTTTTAAATTTTCTAGCTAACAAAATTACTACAAAAATCCTATCAGTGCTTTCCGGTATTTGCTGAAATCTTTGAGATGTATAACTTTATAAGTGAACATTGGTGGCCAGCACCAAGTAGCTGCAGCCACTTCGGTTCAAGTTCAATCCCCAGCCCTAGGAGGTGACCCACATGGTGCAGCAGATGGCTCCCAACCCCCATTGCTCAACTCAGCAGTGTACTTCCTGGTGAATCCTCTTACCACCCCTATAGCTCTGGCCTGTACCCCAGTTCTGTATGCATAAATGAATAAATCTTAATAGATAGATGATAGATAGATAGATAGATAGATAGACAGACAGACAGATAAATATTAATTTTCTCTGATATGATGTTGAGTTTGGATTGTTTTCAACTTTCTGGCACAGAGATTTTTTAAATTTTTCTTCTCATCCCTTTATATATACATATGTCTGTGTGTATGTGTGTGTGTGTGTGTTTTACATCATTCTTCTTTTTTGTATAATGTATGCAAGTTCTCATATTGGGAATAGCCCCCATGAAATCCCCACCACCGATTTACCCATGTGCCATTGCCATAGTCCCTTGTGATCTTGCCACCCTTGTTGTGATCCTGCTCCCTCCTCCCCTACTGCAGAATGTCTCTGGTTTAAAGTTGCCTGTTAGTTTTCATTTTTACTTTATTATAATTACTTTATCCCCTTAATCCTTTATTTGGAACCTGTACATTCCTCCTATAAGAAAAACCATCCAGCATTTTTCTTTTTTCTTTTTCCTTCTGACTTATTTCACTGAGCATAACCCCTTCTAGCTCCATCCATGTTACTGTGAATGGCATGGGTTTATCTTTTTGATTGCTAAGTAATATTCCATTGCATATTTATACCAGGTCTTCTTGCAAACTGGTCCAATCACTATGGAAAGCTGTGGGAAGTTCCTCAAACTACTAAAAATGAAGACTCCATATAATCCAGTAATTCCACTTCTAAGTACCTACCTACCCAAATGACACAACAACATAAATTCAAAAGGATACCTGCACCCTTATGCTTATTGTAGCACTCGTCCCAATAGATAAGCCATGGAAGCAACCCAGATGCCCAAAAATAGATGACTGGAACACTGCAATTTTTTTTATTCGTCAAATCCTCTTTTTCTTTTTAAATAATAGTTTAGTTTTACATCATTTTGTGCCTTTTCCCATCTCAGTTGTAATCCCCACGGACTTCCCACCACCAGTTCACTTGTGTGCCATCACCATAGTCCACTGCACTTCCCTCGCCCCACCATTTTTATCTCATTCCCCATTCCACTTCTGTAAAATGTCTCTGGTATATAGTTGTTCATTATTATTATTATTATTATTATTATTATTTTCTCCCCTGGTCCTTTATACTTATTCTATGAGTGAAACCATCTGTTAATTTTCCTTTTCTTTATGGTTTATTTCACAAAGCATGATCCCTTCCAGCTCCATTCATGTTGTGGCAAAAGGCATATGGTTATCTTTTTTGATTGCTGAGTAATATTCCATTGTGTACATGTACCACATCTTTTTAATCCAGTCATCTAGTTTTGGGCATTTGGGTTGATTTATGTCTTTCCAATTGTAAATTAAGCATCAGTAAACATGGGGGTGCAGATGTCTTTTTGAATCAGTGTTTTTGTGTCTTTTGGGTAGATAAGAGTGGGATTGCTGGGTCATATGGAAGCTCCATGTTTAGCAATTTGAGAAACCTCCAAATAGTTTTCCATAGTGGTTGTACTTGTTTGCATTCCCACCAACAGGAAACACTGCAATTTTTCAGATTGTTTTACTACCTTCTCCTAGCAGTATACAGAATACAATATCTGCTTAGTTAGAGTTAAATGGTTTGATTATAGTGTTTGTATTTTATCAATGATTGGATTAAAATTGCTTCTAGGGTTAAATACTCCTCCATTTTGTTGATGTTAATCAGCTGAAATGTATCAGTGTTAACAAAAATAAAAAGAAATAAAAATTTAGAAGGTAGAAAAGCACCCAGCTTAGAACTTGAAAAAAAAAGTTATTTTTCATGTAAAATATTTCATTTCTAAATAAGTTTAGTATATACTAAAATCTAAAATGTAATTTTACATTAAATAGCTACACTTATATAAGTACATATTTGGAAGTTCCTATCCAAGTTATACATTAGTCATTCATTCATCTGCCCTTTCAGAATCTATGCACCTTATTATTCAAACAAAATTCTAAATGACCTTTATGTTTATCTGCTGAATCAGGAACTTTCTTAGGAATTGAAGGAAGCCAGTGGTTAGTTTAGTAAAAGAAATCTTAAAACATGTGTTTGTTTCTGTCTCTGCCTCATTTCAGGAAATACATTCATCTCTAACTACACTGGATTCTTAACACAGAAGGGCAATGGAAGGACTCAGAAAGAAGTTAACAAGAAATAGGAAGTTGCAGTTTGCCTAGGCTAGTCAAATCATATTTGGGTCTCAGTCTCACCTGGTTATTATTTGCAATTTGCTTAGGCTAGACAAATTTTATGTATGCATCTAGATGTTATTGCTGTGTATTATATGAAACAGTCTTATTGTACTGATGTGAACTGTGCTTTGTTCCCAAATTTGAACCTCTTATGTGCGTTTTTCACCCTCAAAGTTATCTGAGTTGTGCATCTTGGAAATTTCATTAGTTATTCTAATGAATCTTTTTCTCACATTTGAAGATATGTGAGTTAGCCGTATTTTACTTGTTGAGTATAGGATTGACTAGTGGAGGTGGTGCTGAACATGGAGTGGTTAAAGGGATCTTGTTTGCCACCTCTGCTCCACATGTGGACATGGGAAACCAGGGCCCATCAAAATTGATTCACTAGAAATTGCCATTGCAGTCATTTCCTGAGTCCTGAGTGCATTTAAAGGGCTAACCAGAGAGTTATTTTCAGGTTATTTCTTCCACAGCCAGAATGCATGAACTGAAGGCATAAACTCAGCAATCTAGATTTTTATGATTTATGTTTGAACTTTTATATGATATGATGTTCATTTAGATGGAATGTTGCTTTGAAGTATAAAGCCGGGGGGGGCGGGGGAGGAATTATCCTCTATCTCTCTGTGTTCTTCTTGGCTTCATTTAGCCATCAGGTTAAATCCAAAGAGATTAGTAGGAGAATTGAGTTATCTATGTATGGAGGATCTGCATAAATGAAGACTCTAAAGCCACTAGTGTTAAGTGAGAATATTTTTTTCTGAGCTATGAAATGGGATAGGACCTTTGGCTTCAGGAGAGGGGAGGGGGTTTATGATAATGACCAGATGCTTTTTTACTAGATGTTTGCCATATAGATGAGTTTCCATGGCTTAAAAAAGGTCATTTCTGGGGATAACCCTAAATCTGAGTCAAACTGCAAAATTCATACTTCTAGGTAAGTAAGGAAGTGGTAAGAGAGTCTCTTGAAACTGTATGGCTTGGATTGAATTTGGCTCAAAATAATCCACAAAGAGGATTTATAACACTATGCTTGACTATACGTACATGTTCACACCAGTTCAAAATGTGTTACCATACTTCACACTCTACCCCAGAAACCATAATCTTCCATCACAGGAATGGAGTCCCCAGACCCTCTCATTTCCACTTACACCTTCCTCCTCAGGTAGTCTCAATTCTATGGTCTTGTAGTGTTTGTATTGGGTTGGTTTTGTCTGTTCTTTACTATTTCTGTTTCCCACCTATTTCTCTATTTTCTATCTGGGTATGAAATCCAATATTTCTCTCTCACTTAATTCAGCATTATCAGCAAGACCTCATCTTTTGTGATGATGAGTAGTATTTTCTGTGTATATGTAGCACATTCTTTTCATCTACTCATCTGTTATTTGGCATTTGGGTTATTGCAGTAACTGATAATTTTGATTGTAAAGCAATAAATATAGGGTTGCATATACATATTCAAATTAGTATTTTTAAAAATTCTTCTGGAAGATGCCTAAAAGTGGAATTATCAGATCAAAGGCACATATATTTTTGATGGTTGGAGAATTATCTGTTTTTTTCTATTATCTACTATCTATTTCTATTTTCTATTATCTATTATCTCTATGTCATTCCTGGAGAAGTGTCTGGCAATTTTGTTTACCTGTGGATTGGAGTATTTGTTTGCTTGTTGAGTTGTGTGAGTTATTTATAGATCTTGGATATTAGCCACTGTTCAGATGTATATGGTACACACATTTTCTCCCATTTGGTGGGTGTTTTTGAGTTTAAATGTCATCTTTTTTAGCTCTGCATAAGCTTTTCAGTTTTATGCAGTAACATTATTTTTATTTTTACTTGCTGTTTGAATTGAATCCCCAAAGATACCACTAAAACCAAAGTCATAGAATGTTTTGGCTATGTTTTTTTCTCTGCATTTTATTTTCAGGCCTTACATCCAAATCTTTAGTTAATTTTGTGCTTATTTTCTGTATGGCATGAGATAGTGATCTGTTTCCATTCTTTTGCATGTAGCTGTCCAGTTTTCCCAGCACCATTTATTGAATAGATTTCCCTTTTTCCAATGTATACTTTTGGCTCTTTTGTAATAGTTAACTGTTAATATAAATTTGGAATTATTTCAGGACTCTCAGTTCTAATCAATTATTCTCGGTTTCAATTTTTATTTCATTCCTGAAAGCATATAATAAATACCATAGAAGAAAGAACAGACAAATTCTCTAAAACATTAACTTCAGTGATATATTTGGGGACTCTATTCCAATGACAAGGCAAACAAAAACAAAAGTAAACAATTTTGACTACATAAAACTAACAAGCTTTTGCATAATATAAGAAACTACCATTAAAACTGAAAAAAACATTCTGTCTCATGGGAGAAAATGTTTGTACCTCATACATCTGACAAAGGGTTATTGTATAAGGTCAGTAAAAAAATTATATAAATCAACAAAAAGAAAACAAGTGACCAATCAAAAAAAAAATGAACAGAAGAGTAAAATTGACACTTCTCTGAAAGAGATATACAAGCATACATGAATAGATGGATTAATAAATGTTCATCTTTTGTTAACAGGAAATACAAGTCAAAACAATGAGATGACATCTAACATCTGTGAGAATAGTCCATATCAAAAAGACCAAAAGAAAGAAGTTTTGGTGAGGATATGGAAGAAAATGAATTCACATACACTGTTGATAAGAATGTAGACTAGTCGCTATGGAAAGCAATATGGAGTTTTCAAATTTTTAAAAATAGATCTAACATATGATCCACAATTGCACTATTAGGTATATAGCTGATGAATGCAAAACACTAAGTCAAAGAGATATATGCACTGCTGTATTTATTGCAGCACCGTTTACAAATTGTGTAAACAACTGAGTGTCCAATAGCAGAAGAGTAGAGTAAGAAGATATGGACCATATATGCACAGTTGAATACTGCTCACTATCAGAAAAGATGAAATCTTATCATTTGACAACATGGATAGAACTGGTGATTTTCTGAGTGAAATAAATGAGAAAGAGAAATACCTGATGATATCATTCCTGGGTGGAATACAACAGAGATAGACAAAACTAAACCAATACAAACCCTAGAATGCTGATTGTAGAAATGTGTACAAATGGTAACAAAAAAATAAGGCTCAATTACCTATGGGTTCTTGGGGGGTGGGTGTGTTGTGGTACATTAATTTAAGGAGGTATGACAATGTTATCTCAATAAA
Source organism: Condylura cristata (assembly GCF_000260355.1). NCBI lineage: Eukaryota > Metazoa > Chordata > Mammalia > Eulipotyphla > Talpidae > Condylura > Condylura cristata. The sequence goes on from NW_004567113.1 coordinate 3,773,181, forward strand.
AAATAGTATATCTTAAAAACGTATTTTGATCTATCCTGTAATGCCCCAGAAAAGGGCTTAAGCTTTCAAAAGCCTCCATGGAAGGGCCCTCCCTGGTGGTGCAGTGGGTTAAAGCACTGCACTAAAGAAGCTTAAGCCAATTCAGCATGAGCTCAATCCCCGCCTGCCCTGCCCCGAGGAGATCCACATGGCGTGGCAGACCTCTCCTGACCAGCCCACTGCTCCCCTCAGCAGTGTACTTCGTCGATCTGCCTGTTCTGCTCCCCGCTCTGTTTCTGGTGAATCCTCTCACCCTCCACAAATCTGGCCTGTACCAGTTCTGTATGAATAGATAAATAAATCTTAAAAAAAAAAAAACCTCCATAGAAAAAATTGGAAACATTTCTACAAAGCTTATAAAATACTCTCCATTTTTCTCTTTCCAGAATCACATCATGCCATACTACAAACTCACTTACTTTAACATGAGGGGGAGAGGAGAGATTATTCGTTACATTTTTGCATATTTGGACATAAAGTATGAAGACCACAGAATAGAACAAGCTCATTGGCCTGCAATCAAATCAGGTAAGGCCCACAAATGAGAGATCTTAAAAATGTGGGGGAAAATATATTTTTCCCCACCTTTTTGTCTTTCTTCTAGAAAATGTAGCTTGTGGCTTTGCATTGAGAATCAAAAATTTTGGCAACTTAAGTAAATGTTATGTGACTCATAAATTTTCTGTTAGAGATGGAAACAATCTCACAGAAAAAGAATATAAAGATAAACCAGTATGAAACTTTGTCAGAAAAGCCAAAATGGGTGAACGGTAATGTCACTATTTTTGACAATTGGAACTGTATGGGCTACTATATATATTTATAACACTTTTACAGTGGATTAGTTATGTTGCTTGAAAACCAAACTCAAAATGGTTTAAACAATAAGGAACTGAGCTATGTTATATAACTGACAATCCAAAAGGACTAGTTTCAAAGGATGGCTTTGTTCATTTTTCCTCTTTGGTCTGTTGGCTTCCCAATGCTGGTAGCAAGATATTCACCACAGTTCTAACCTCAAAAGCTTAAGAACAATGCTTCTGAATGGATATAAGAGAAAAACAAACAAACAAACACTACTTCATTTGTGTACAAAGAACAAAAAAGACTTCAGCAAACATCTCATGTCTCACAGACTCACTTGTATTGTATGTCCATGTCTGGATCGATTAAGGGCAAAGGCGTTAGAGAGAAACCAAGAAGCATGTTTTCCGCCTCTGATATGGATATGAAATCAATTTTTTATGAGGTGTTGGACTATATGAGAAGGTTACATGAATAACTCTGGGTCTGTTTGATCAGAGGAAATAGCATGTTTACAAAAGGGACAGGTAAGTCCTTCTTGGTGGCAGGGGTTAAGTCTCACTATTATGATGCTCTCCGCAGCCACTGTAGCACATGTTCAATCCCCAGCCAGAGACCTAACCCACATGGCAGAGTAGCCCTCTCCTGTCTTGCCCACTGCCCCCCTAAGCAATTGTATTTCAGTAAATCTTCCTGTTTTGCTCCCCACTCTGTCTTTGGTGAATTCTCTCAGCCCCTGCACCTCTGGTCTGTACCCCAGTTCTTGTATGCATAAAGAAATCTTTAAAAAGAAAAAAAAGTAAATGCAACAGGTAATTGAATGAAAAAATGCTGCCTAGCATTAGGATAATGGGAAGAATGAGAAATATAGTTACATGAAACAAACAGTATGTGGTTCTCCGTAAGTTAGAAGTCATTCTTTAGATGTTTGCCATAATACCTGAAAATGTAATTAAATGTTAGCTATGTGAAATGTTTAAAATTCACATTTTATGATTGGACTATAATACATTATGGACATAAAACTGAAGAAAACAGCCATCAAGTGCTTGAACACTGGCTGGAACTTGTTTGATACTCTCCAACATGCCTACTCCTATTTTATTGTATGGGAACCAAAGCACAAAGAGTTTACATGATTTTCTCAGGTTCGCAACCTTAGTAAAGTAGAATTGAGTTTCAAATACAATTAAATCCTGTAGCCAAGTAATTTGTACTAGATAATGAGAACAACAAGAACACTATGATAATTGGTATGTTAAAAATATATGTTGCCCTATGTCATTTAGAAGCATGAAGTCCCATAATTGTAAAGGGATCCCCTGTCAGAGACTCTTTGTCCCCAATCATGGATTATTGGGGGGCAAAACAGGCAGGATCTCAAGGTGGGAACAGCATCAGCAAGTGGAGATTCCTAGAAAAAGGGGAAAAAGGATAAAAGGGGGAGCGGGCACAAGGAAGACATTGGAATGGGAGTTGGGTGCAAGTCTTCCTGCTCTGCCTTCAGCAGAAGTTTATTTTATACATTTCAAGCAGGCAGAGGGATGACATTAGCATATGAAATGGGCTGAGATCACAATTGTCTCTTTTCTAAGAATAGTCTGGGGTCGTTTTGACCTTTAGTTGAGATTATAACATTTTTAAAATCAATCTATCAAGGTTAAAACAGGTACATAGATTCACAACTTAAGACTAATATTACTATATTTACCACAGTGAAGATTAACCAAAATAAAGTCTATTACTTAATGGCTTTCATTCTCATGGAGACATCCTAGTGGGTAAAATAAAGTGGCGGCAGGAAGAGGAAATTTCTTGTAAATCAAATTACAGTAAAGTTCTTTGAAAAACTTGTTAGAAAGTTTAAGTGAGTTTCCTTGAAGTCTAGATGGTAAAAAACCTGATTAGCTCTGAATAGGTGACTTGGGTAAATTTCCATATCTAAAGACTAGGTAGTAGAAAGCTTGAGTGGTTATTTAGAAACTGAGTAGAAGGCTGTGTGAGATAGAGTGATAAGATTTGGGTTTTCCTCCGTCTGGCAGTTAGACTTTGCAGTAACAGCCATTTGTTTTTATTAACCAGCCAGTTGTTTAATGACTTTTGACTTCAAGAGGAATTTCTCACCCTGGTACAGTGCTTGTTTGTCAGGGCTGAGGCAATCCAATTGTAAACTGAAGGTTGCTCAGAATATTTTGATATTATGATTATACAAAAAAGGGAGGTCATAATGTTATAGGGCAGCAAATCTGTTAGAGCACAGGGGGAGAGGGACACCCCTGAAGCCCCAAAAACTGCCTGCTCTAAGTGGGTTCTGCCATCCTCTGCAACAAGACAAGACATAAAACATTAATGAAAAGGGACTTTAATACAGTGAATATACAATATGGAACACAAAGAATATAACTTCTAAATCAAACACCTGAAGTTACCCATCCCCTCGTGGCCCAAAGCAAGGCCTGAAAGCCTGCCACAAGATGAAAGTGTAAAAACGAGGAAGATAAGGAGGTTTTTCTGTGACCAGCAGTGAAGAATTCTTGAATCCTTGGAGAAGCCGCATCCAGGTGAGTTGTCCGCTCAGCCCGTTCTCAGGGTCAGACCATTCAAAAGCGAACAAAGACTGGCTATCTTCATGTAGTCACAGGCAGAAAAAGGCATCTTTAAGGTCGAGCACCGAGCACCGTATACCACTTCCTATCAGGGCTGAGAGTACTGAGGAGGTTATAGGGGTTGGGCACAGTGGGGTGTATGTCCACGACCCGACTATTAACCTCCCTCAAGTCCTGGACTGGCCTGTAGTCCCCCGTCCAGGTTTCTTTACTGGCAATAGGGGTGTATTCCATTCAGAGCGGCACGGTCTCAGGATCCCTTGGTGTAACAGCCTCTGGATGTGGGGTTTTATGCCATCGCGTACCTCCTTGGTCATATAATATTGACGAACTCGCACTGGGGTGGCTGCGGGCTTTAAAGTCACTACCACCGGAGGCCGTTGTGCCGCCAGGCCTGTCCCGCTGACTCTGCCCACGCCAGGGGGAAATTCTCTAGCCACTTGTTTCCCTCCAAGGATGGGGTGTGGCTAGGGGCCTCATACAGTTTGTATTCATCATCTTCGGTAGACAGAGTAAGCATAGTTACAACAGGTGAGTCAACAAGGGGGTTATTAAAGGTCACCTCGGCCCGCCAGGTTTAAAATTTATACTAGCTCCCAGCTTAGTGAGTAAATCTCTTCCTAGTAGCGGGGCAGGGCACTCTGGGATGACCAGGAAGGAGTGTTGTACAGTCCCTCGTCCTAAGTCCATGGTTCTCTTGGTGGTCCAGGAGCGGTGTTGACAGCCATTTGCCCCTTGAACCAAAGATTTACGGCTCGAAAGGCGTCCCAAGGGGGCCTGCAAGGCCGAATAGATGGCCCCCGTGTCCACCTCAAAATCAATGGGAGTCCCCTTCACATTAAAGGTTACCCTGAGTTTGGGGAGGGGATCCGAACTCCGACGGCCCTAATTATCTAAAGCAAGGAGGTCCACAGTCTTTTTCTTTATCCTTGGACAATGTTTAGCCCAATGTCCATCTTCTTTGCAATAGGCGCATTGGTTAACACCTAGTCTCTGGCGTGGGCCCAGGAGTTTGCCTCTTCCTGCTCTATCTTGTCTTCCAACAACAGTGCTTAGTATTTTTGCCAATTCCCTATTTCTACGTCTGTCCCTCAGACTTTCTTTTTCCTCTCGTTCTTTTTCTAATCTCTGCTCCCTTTCTTCTGCAGTCTCCCTTTTGTAGAACACTTTCTCAGCCTCCTTAACTAAGTCCCTAAGAGCCATGTCCTGCAATCCGTCCATCCGCTGGAGCTTCCTCCGGATGTCAGTGGCTGACTGACCTATGAAAGCCATTGCCAAAGCCCCCCTATGCTCATCAGACTCAGGATCAAAAGGGGTATATCGCCTATAGGCTTCCATTAGTCGTTCTAAAAATCTGGATGGGGATTCCTCAGGCCCTTGGGTCACCTCTCTTACCTTAGCCAAATTGGTAGGGCGGCGTGCTGCTGCACAGAGACCTGCCATCAGAGTCTGGTGATAAAGCAAGAGTTGCTGCCTACCTGCAGGCGTATTAGAGTCCCAGTTAGGTTGTCGCATGGGGAAAGTCTCATCTATAAGGTTTGGTAGCTGAGTGGGTCATCCATCAGGGCCAGGGACCAGTTTTCTGGATTCAAGAAGAATGCGATCCTTTTCCTCAGAAGTGAAAAAGACAGAGAGGAGCTGCTGACAATCATCCCAGGTAGGCTGATGAGAGAACATAAGGGACTCAAGAAGATCGGTTAGTCTGGTAGGGTCTTCTGAGAAGGGTGGGCTATTTCCCTTCCAGTTATAAAGGTCAGAGGAAGAGAAGGGCCAGTACTGCAGCGCTGGCATGTCCCCCCCTGTCCGTCAGGAACAGGGGTCCAATGGGCCGAAGAGGCAGGGTAACGGCTACATCATCTGGGGGGTGTGCCCTCCGGCTCAGAGTCCCATGTGCCGGGCCCTCTTCCTGTGGGGGTCCTTGTGCGATCAGCGGAGGGACCGGGTCACAGTCGTTAGCAGCAGCAGGAACGTTCCTAGGGTATGGGGGAGGGGGACCAGAATCAAGGAGAAGGAGATCAGCTTGAGACTCAGGGAGGACGGAAGGAGGAAGAGGAGGGTAGAGGGATGAAGGGGGTGCCGTTGGCTCTGGTGACTTCAGGGGAAGAACAGAGCAGGTATCTGGAACAGAAGAACTAGGACGGCTCGTGGTGGCCGAGGGAACTGCCGAGGAAACTGCAGAGAGGACAGCAGCAGGTGGAGGAAGAAAGGGTCGGACCCAGGAAGGAGGGTCAGTAGCCAAATCTTGCCAAACCCAAATGTAAGGTTGTTGGTCTGGGTGGCCGTGGGGTCCTGGGCTGAATATGATGGCCTTTACTGCCTTGATGGTGTCCTTATGGAAATTCCCAGAGGCTGGCCACCCAACGCCGAGAGTAGGCCATTCAGACGTGCAGAAAGTCCGCCACTTGCGTTTCTTGATGACTAAAGACAAATGAGCGCGGTCATCTACTTCAGACCAGTGTGATAGGGTTAAAGACAACGGGGTAGAGAGCCCTTGTCCCATCTCATAAACAAAAAGACACACAAAGAAGGCGACAAACAGGACAGTGGCAGAGACAAACAAACAAGCCCGCTACGCCGTGAACGGCAAAAAGAAAATAAAACCCAATCTAATGGTCCGGACCTACGAGCTCGAATGGAAACTGGCAACAAATTCACAGAATCTGTCTGAGACAGCAAATGGACAGCCAAGCGTCCTTGGTCGTCCGCACACTCCAGGGCGTCCCCTGAAGACGTGGCCTGCGACCCCCTGACACGTCTGTCAGTCACAGTCAGGAGAGACTCACGGCCCAGCCTGACAGCCACCACCACCAGTTTCATTCACCAGTCAGTCGGTTCAAGCGAAGGCAGCGGTCTCGGTGAGACCTCCAAATGAAAAGAGTTAGAACCGACGACAGACCGACAAAGACTCAAAAACTCAGGACTGCAGAAAAATGAAAAGAATTTAATACACTCGCGAGCGGGCAATGAAAAGAGTTAGAACCGACGACAGACCGACAAAGACTCAAAAACTCAGAACTGCAGAAAAATGAAAAGAATTTAATACACTCGCGAGCGGGCTCGAGGCGAGGGGAAGGC
>NW_004567113.1:3779933-3791710 GCF_000260355.1 Condylura cristata
AAATCTGGGAGGAAAAGAGCAAAATCAAAATCAATATAAACACTGCCATAGTCACCTCCCTACAGGTATCTCACTCACATCTGCTTTAACCAGTCCAGTGTCAGGAAACAAGCGCAATTTCTTCAGCACATGCTTGCTGCTCAAGGTGGCTTTCTCAGGTCTCCTGGCTCTCCATCCTGCTTCCTTCTCTCCTTTTTCTCTGCTCAGCTCCACCCTCCTTCTGGGTGGGGTAGGGAACCTGGAACTTCCCCTTTTTCTAGGGACCACCCTGTTACAATAACATAAGTTAGCGTGGAAAGTCTGATTTTTCAGAGCACTTCCGTCTCTCCAGAATATGTCAGTTGATAGAGGTTGCATAGCTTGTGTCAATCCCCTCAGCTCCCAAAAGGTATAAGGCAAACAACCTGTAGGACTGCAGCATGCCAGCCTCAGCCCACTTCTGTGGAAGTCCTCTCTCCCACCAGCAAGTCTGTTCTAGCCATGGCTCTCTGGAGCTAATAGGCCTACCAGTGCCCTGACCTGAGTGGAGGCTGGGCTGGATTTTCCTCCCTTTGAATATGGCTCTAGGATTCTAAATGGACCAATCAGGCACAAGCTAAATGAAGCAATCAGATTCAAGTTCAGTTCATTAGTTAATCATTCAGATTGAAAATGGAAAAGGAACTGATTGGTATTAAGTGGTCATATCAAATGGCTAGGATTGAAAATGGTCCAATCAGGCTTATATGGTGGGGAATGATGAAGGAGGTTATCAGTCAAAGCAACAGCTAGATTGATTCATTCTATTTCTGGACTTTGAAGAGGAAGCATTCATCAGACCACCTTCAAAGAAGAAGGATTCTGCTCCCAGGCTGTCCCAGTCTCTGAAGAAAGAAAAAGGATTCAGCAGATGCCTCTGGAGAAGAATCAGCATTAAGCAGATGAACTCCTTGGGACTCTGTAGACTCCAGACTTCCATAGACTTTTGCTGAGACTCAGTTACTATACCTACTTCCAGCCCTGCTTCTGATAACACTTGCTAGGAGCATCGTTGGGTTCAGCCCAGTGTTTCAAAGAACAGATCACACCCTTTAATTCTCTGATTGTGCTATAGAGTCCATCACTGTCTGATTTTGTCTGACCAACATTCAGACTGCTGCTGTGAGCTTCTATAAAGATGAGGTTTCCTTCATCTTCCATAAGTGGCCTTTGTTTGGGACTTATGGACAATGTGAATACTATCTGGAGTGAGACAGTAAGCCACATGTGACCTTACAAACAAATGGGTCCCAAAGAATAACAGGGTGGTTCATATTCATAAAGTAGACTTACATCCCAAAAAGATAATGAGGCAGAGATGGTCTCTAGAGCTAGAAGGAAAAAAAAAAAATCCTATTTACAAATGCATCATAAAGAATTCAATACCTGGCAGTAAAGATGTGAATCTTAAAAAAAGATATGAATGCTGGGGAGATGGGTGGCATAAAGTGATGTAAAGGACATATTCAATGAAAACTCTTAAGAAACCGTAAAAATAAATCCAAGAAGACACAAAATAATTCAAAAGATACTGTCTTCACAAGGATTGAAAAATTAACATTGTTAAATAGCCGTATTACCCAAAGCATTATACATGTTCAGTGCAATCCCTATCAAAGTTTCAATGTCCTTCTTCAAAGATATACATCAAATATTACTGTAACTCATATTGAAACACACACACACAACCCTAATGAGTCAAAGCAATCCTTACCAATAAAAAAGAGGAAGAATAGTGGTAGCCCAGTCCCAGACTTTAAACTACACCACAAAGTTCCATAATCAAAAGAGAATGTTACTGCCACCAAAACAAAGACACAGACCATTGGAACAGAGTTCAGAGCCCAGAAATAAATCTGTTATGGACAGTTAGCCTATGACGTAGGAGCCAGATGGAGAAAGTGGAGGACAGAGTCTCTTCAATAACAGTGTTAAGAAAACTGGACAGTCACATGCAGAATAATGAAATCAGGCCACTATCTCACACCATATACAAAATATTACTAAAATTGATAAAATACTTGAATGTAAGACCTGAATCCATAAAATACATTAAAAAAAAAAAAAAAAAGGCAAGGCCCTCCCTGGTGGCGCAGTGGGTTAAAGCACAGCACTGAGAAGCTAAAGCCGCTTCCGCATGAGTTCGATTCCCGCCTGCCCCGGAGGTGACCACGTGGAGCGGCAGACCTCTCCTGACCCGCCCGCTGCTCCCCTCAGCAGTGTGCTTCATAGATCTGCCTGTTCTGCTCCCCACTTTGTCTCTGGTGAAGCCTCTCACCGCCCCTGAGCCTCTGGCCTGTACCCCAGTTCTGTATGCACAAATAAATTAGTAGTCCTTTACTAACAACAACAACAAAAAAGGCAAAACAGTGCATATCTCCAACAACAAGGAAAACAAATTAATATTACATCGCAACCTACATCAAACTAAAAAGTTTCTGCACAGTGAAAAAGTTAGCTATCACTAAACCAAGAAGAAATATTGGAAAGACTATAGCCCAGCACCCTCAAGGTGCTGGACTCTACAGCACCCTCAGACTATCGCACCATTCATGTGACAAGAAACTGATTTGCCAGACCTACAAAGAACTAATAAAACTCTTTACCTCACTTGCTAATATATGAAATGAAACCGTATTTATTTCATACTTTACAAGGTTGTTTTCAGTACTTGAATGGATATGTCAAGTATTAGAACAATGCTTAACACAAAGAAAGAAATACCCAGCATTGTTATTTTCTTCTTGATCATTTATTTAGTTTCAAACAAGCTACCAAAGTTAATGTTAGCTTTATTTGGGATTTTGTTTTACTCAATAAAATAGCTCAGGCACCTAGAATAATAATAGTTGGCATATCCATCATGTTTGTACTCTACAACATGAAGTATATCTGCCTACACTTATCCAGTATGCATATGAAAGACATTTGAAAGTAGTTTACAATGTTGGTTTTAGTATATCAGGACCTTGAATAATTTTTCTTTCAGCATCATTTCATAACACAGCTGATATTAACCAAAGTAATGTTATTTGAGAACTGCTTTTACTATACTCATTGCACTGTAAGATTCCAAGAAACAATAGAAGACATTAAATGAAGACTTACTGTAGTTGTGTTAGGTCATGTAACTGCAAGTGGTATTTTATTCTTTTTCATCATTGCAAAATAATTATACATCCAAAACTAAAGTACTTGTTGGGAAAATAGTGACCAGTTAGTGCATCAAAGTAATAAGCAACTATTAAAAAGATGGTGCTTAAGTCAGATTTTAAAAGCCAATTGGAAAAAAAAGTAGTTAACCAAGCATTAAATATGTTATGATTTTGTTGTTTTAATTTATGGGAAAGCAATTAAAAGTTTTATAGCTAGGTGGTAATTATTTTTCTCTTTAATTTAGACTTTTTCTATACTAAATGTTTCTTTTTGATAAAAATGTGATATACTCAGATAAGGATAAAAGTAGGATTTACAGGTAAATTGTAAAAATATTTATGACTCTGTCTTAAATTTGTGATAATATGCTGCTTTCTTACCATATACTTCAAATATTTGCTCATCAAATATGAATTTGACTAAATGCCTTACTCTACCTCCATGGTAAATCTCCATATTTATCAGAGTATGGGTTAACAGAATGACTAATGTGATATCTGGTTGAGATCACCAAAATTAATGAAACTTTTAAAAAAATTATGTTTTTGTAAAAGCTAAGTAGTAAATATATGTAAGTATGTGAGAGAGTATATACTTTAGTATACAGTATCACTGTAAATCTGTGCTATCGTCTTGTTCTTTGGGCTATAGTCTTGTTCATTTACACTTTAGCAAGTCTTCTAACTTTTCTTTTTTTATTTTTAAAAGAAACATACAATGTAAGATTGCACTAGAGTATGCCTAATGTACCTGTCAGACTAAATATTCAAGAATCATCAATTTAAAATCATGATCTGCTAAATCAGAGGATGTGGTATATAAACACAATGGAATACTATGCAGCAGTCAAAAAAGATAAACTCATGCCATTCTCAGCAACATGGATGGAGCTAAAAGAGATTAGGTGAAATAAGTCAGAAAGAATAAGAAGATTATAGGATGGTTTCATTTATAGGAGGAAGATAGGGGAACCAAATGAGGGATTGAGGAAACAAAAAAAAATTATCAGGCAACTATAAATCAGAGACATTGTGTGGGGGAGGAGGAAGAAGAGAGATCAGAACAGTGGAGGAAAAGACACAAGGGACTATGACGATGGTGCACAGGTGAATAGTTGGGAATTCTATGGGGACTTTACCTGAGTGGAAAAAGCAAACATTGCATAAAAATGAACAATGATGTAAAATATATATAAACAATTATATTTAAAGAAGAAAAATGAGGCCTCTCCCTGGTGGCACAACAGGTTAAAGCACTGAATTATGAAACTCTCCAAAGCCACTGCCGCATGAGTTCCATCTTCCTGCCAGGGAGCTGACCAACAAGGTGTGGCAGACCTCTTCTGACCTGTCCACTGCTCCCCTCAGCAGTGTGTTTCAGTACATCTGCTTGTTCTGCTCCCCACTCTGTCTCTGGTGAATCCTCTCACCCATCTGGCCTGTACCCCAGCTCTGTAATAATGAATAAATAAATCTTTTTAAAAAAAGAAAAAGTGATAAAATCATGATATATTTCAACAACTGTCAGTAAAAATGCAAATGTTATAACTCTTAAGTTTGTTATGAGTTGAATTCTTTATTTTATTTGAAGCAATTCCATTTGGCAAAATCCCCGTTTTGGAAGTTGATGGACTTATCCTTCACCAGAGCCTAGCAATAGCAAGATACTTGGTCAAACAAACAGGTAAATGTTTTATTGTGTTTAAGATTTTTGATAACTAAAAAACTATGATACATATTTATTATTCATTAAATAAGTTTATTGCTGAACATGATTGTGCAAAGGAGAATAAAATTAAATGTTAGTAAACATTCATCAGTATGAAATTATAAATTTATTTCTTGTGATCAGGACTTTTAATACTTGTATAGTATTCAAATATACAACACAGTTTCAATAACTATTGTCATCCCACTATTCATTACATCCCCACACTTATATCTGGAAGGTTGGATCTTTTTACCACTTTCAGCTTTATCATCCTCTTCTCACGCTCCTACCTTTGACAACCACTAGTCTGTTTTCTGTATTTATACTTTCATTTTATAAGAGAATATCTTATACTACTTGTCTTTCACTGTTTGACGTCAATTGTAGGACTTTCTTATAGGGAAGCAACATAACTACAGCTATGAGTTTGAAAGGATTATCCTAACCAACTAAGGATTTGATTGGCGTGACATAGCAGGGAAGCACACTTGGATGTCACTGAAACAGTTCAGAGATCCATGGATAAGGAGTGTGGTAGATACGACTGCAGGGCAGTGTGTCTGAGCACAGTAAGGACTGCAAAGGGCAGCTTTGGTGCAGTTGCTGTTCTCATAACTATGTCTCCTCCTCTTGTCTTTAAATACAAAACAAATAAGCAGAAGCCCTTTACCATCCTTTTCAGTGTCAGTATGCCTTCTCTAAACAGCCATACGTGCCATACAGGCAGGAAATTTATCTTTTGTTCATTGCAAAGTCACAGTGGGGACCAAGCCACAGTTAGAACCCCAGTAACTAATTATTGAATGAATGAGGACAGAAGAGCTTGTTTGAAGTAGAATGTGATGACTCCATTTAGGAGCTGCTTTAGAAGTTGCAGGGTTAAAATCACAAACAGACAAATATCCAAAAGGAGCTGAAAATATAAGCCTGGAATTTAGGACTGAAAGGGTTGAATAAGGATTCATCTGCATAAAATTGATAACTGAAGCTTGAAAATGGAAATTAAAAAGGGTGGAAATCAGTGAAAAGAATTTGTGCTCCATTTCAATGGGACATTTCCAGCTCAGAAATAAGAATCAGTATTTAACTGTCACCAACAAAGAACATAGGTTACACAAGAATTTAAACATTAAGGCATTATTTTTCAGCTTTCTTGAAGTGTGATTGAAGTAAAACTCACCCACAGTCAGTACATAGTTTCTAGATTTTTAGTAAAATATATAATTGTACAGTAGCAATCTATCTTAGAATTCTTCCACACTGAAGCGTTTTAAATTTAATCTGTGAGAAATTATTTAGAAAGATCAATGATTTCTTAGCAAAATGATACTAAATGAATTGCAGGAAAGAAAAAGAATTTGTTATTTTAAATTATAGTTTCCGGGAAGAGAACAAAACTTCCTGACAAAAATTGTCTGCAAAAATTAAAAAATTCTGGTGATGAAAATAATGTAGTAAATACAGATTTTGATGCAATAATGTAAACGTGACGCCTATATAATGTTATAAACCAGTGCTATTTCAATAAAAATTTTTAAAATATTAAATGATAATGTATGTAAAATTATTTATTGTAGTGTTTTATATGAGCAAAAGTTTGGAAACACATAATTAATTAGGGCTAGTTAATAAACAGTATCACATCAACTTAAAAATCCCTTATAGCTGGAAAAAGGAGAAAGATTATCCTAAAGGTATATGTAAAGAATGAGCTTTAGGATTTATGAGGGAGGTACATTTCAAATGCGAAACATATTCTTATTTGCTTGTATTTTCATAAAGAAAGAATGCAAAAAGACAAAAAATAATAATAATAAATGTGGTTACCAATCAAAGGGACAAGATGAAGTGTCCTCATGGGTGCAATTTAGTATTATTTTGAATTATATGAATGCTGCCTATTAAAAATAAACTTAACTATATTGATAAAATTGAACATTTTCCTGGGCATAACATGGCTTCTCTATATTCCATAGATTTGGCTGGAAAAACAGAAGTGGAACAATGTCAAGTTGATGCAATTGCAGACACTTTGGATGATTTCATGTCCCGTTTTCCTTGGGCAGAGAAAAAACAAGAGATAAAAGTAATGTGATCAGTTTATTATAAATCACATAATACTGCTTATGAAATATTTATACCACTCTGCGATGTGTTATGAAAGAGTTCTTTTTATCAAAGTAATATGCATGTATTGTTTTGAAATTTCAAATTATACTTAAAAGCTAAATTGAAGTAGGCCTTCTCTACTCACTTCCTCACTTTACGCTCCTCAGATGCTACCCTTATTTTTAACCCTGCTAGTTTTTTTAGGGTTTAAACATCTACATATTTCTATAAATTATGTAAATGTGACATTCCTTGATTCACCAATTTGTATAGAAGTACTATAGTAAGAAGAAATTACCTATTACATAATTGAATGCTCCCTTTCTTGAAATATAGTGACATAATAGCATAACATATAGAGAGATATATGAACATAGATATTAAAGCTTTTGGTTAAATAAATAGGCCATGCTTATATTAGTATGCCTGTGCAAATATTATACAGGATAGTACATTCCAGGATTCTATTTCCTTTTTCATTTTTCTTTCTCAAAGTCAGTTACTGCTTTTTCTCCTTTGCTTATTATTTTTATTACTGAACTTCTCACAAGATCCCATAGCCTACCCATATGAATTTCCAGTGTCAGTGATATCAGATAGTTATTATTTCCAGTATTTTCTTAGAGAAATCTGACCTAGCAACTCCCTTTTCCCTTACAGTACCTTCTAGGTTTTCTGCACATCTGTTACTGACTTCTGATCACTAACACCCCAGAATCTCTTTCTCTTGAGTTGGAGTCCAGTTTCCTGGATGACATCCTGTCTTTATTTACTCCTTCACTCATCTGGGAAACACTCTCTGCTACTCTAAAATTATGATGAATTCTTGATGACAGGTATGACGATGAGGGTATTAATATGTCTATCTTGGGGGCCCATGGCTTCTATCTGGTTTGTTATGTTACTGACTGAGTGCACACCTATCATCCTAGAATATCTTTTACACCTTAGGTGTTTCTTTTGATCCTTTCCTGAGTTCATTATTGTTGATTTTTTATAGAGCAATCCTCCAATAGCTCACTCAGGGCAGAAAAATATTTGGGGCTTTCTTTGTTAGAAAATCATGTAATATGATCTTATTTCATCATCATACTTGCTGCATAATTTGGATCTAGATTTCTGTATTGAAAGTAATTTTTCTACAGTATCTACTAATCTATGGTCTTCTAGCTGTTGGAATGTCAGATTGCAACTTAATTACTGACCTTTTGCTTGTGATATATTTCTTCTCCTAAAAACACTTGGCCCTAGTGTTGTAAAGTTTTAAAATTGGTATTGGTATGATCTTTTTATTCATCATGCTGGGATGTCACCTGAAAGTTGTCTTTTAATTCTAGGAAATTTTCTACAATTATTTCTCAAGTGGTGTTCCTCCCCATTTCTTTTCTTTGTTCATGCTACTATACTATAATTATAATTATTTTTGTTCAGCTATCAGGTCTTTTCTCTATTTCCCAAAAATCTTTGGTTTTTTGTGTTACTTTCCTGAAGAATTCTTCAACTTCCTTCATCAACCTTTGTCTTGAGTTCTAAGTGTTTGATACTATGTTTTTAGTTTACAAGGACTCTTTCTATGTTTTATTTGCTTTACAAATATTAGCTTAGCTTTCCCCACATCCACATATCTGGAAAGCTGGACTGTGGGTCTCTTGTTTTATTGGTGGTCAGTATAAATTAGGAAATTTCCAGCATTTAGAAAATTTCTTTCCTTTTTAGTGAAGTATTAGTTGAAAGGAGTTCAGCTGAAACTATAACCAAAGGAAGTATTATGCTTTCAGAAAAATCTCAAGGAAAAGTATGACAAGCAACAGTAGTAGCTATTGGATAGGATTCTAAAGAGTCTGGACAGACTCAACCAGTTAGTTTGAAAGTTGGAGATAAATTTCTTCTTCCAGCATATGAAAACACCAAAGTAGTTCTAGACAGCAAGGACCATTTCTTATTTAAAAATGTGACATTCTTGTAAAATATGTAGACTGAAGTCAGGATTGAAATAGTATCTTGCCAAGCTTCCCTTTTCTGTGAAGTTTTAAAGTCTTTCATTAACTGCATAATTTCCATGGCTCTTTTATTACAAACCAATGCTACCCAAACTAAATTAAAAAAACAAACAAACACAATATTTTGCATAATATATAAAATATCATCTCACTGCTGATTGTATGGTTGTTTAAAATTGCTTTTTTTCCTCTTTCTTTTGGTCTATGTATTTCTCAAGTGCCAGACCACTTTTTATAATCAATGATAAAGCATGAGGAGATCAAAAAGTTTACTGAGAACTCTCAGCACAGAGGTAGGGTTTGCTGATTTTCAGCATCCTATCACTCAGCCAGATGGGGCTTCTTCCCAATAGTTTTCTTTTAGGTATCTCCTCTTGTAATGAAGAATCCCTGGAGAAGATTTCCAGTATCCAACATGAGATAAAGTACAATGTTCTGAAACAAGAAGGAGAGAGAAGGGTAGAATTTAGGTTTAAGTATGGATGTATTCACTTAACCCCCTACTCAAAACATTATATGTGATAACTCCCAGCCCAGAGTAATACAAAACAAACAAGCTCAGAAATGGGAAATAGAGAAAAACCCAGGACCTGAGTAACAGGAAATATATAGTATGCTGCTTAACATCTCTAAACTTGATGGGGAAAAGGCATAGCAGCGCAAGATGAGGGAGTAACTCTCATGCCAAAACTACTTCATTTTTCCTCTGTTCTACATTTTATGGCCTTCTTAACTTTCTACCCCAATTCTAGATAAACCAACATTTCCTGAACTATTGAAAGTTTTATAGAGTGAGTAATTTTTAGCTTTGTCTTTGCAAACAACATCCATCTGTTTGTTTTATAGGTTCAAATATTGTTTGTTCTTGTCGCCTCTGTTATTTTCCACCACTTTGTGCCTTCTATCTTTTCAAAAATAAGCATTTAATGTGGTTTAGGTATGAAAACAATAATGTGTATGTGTCAAACCCATTATTTTTATCCAGAATTGTAAATATAGCTTTTGGCTATTCTAATAAGTGGTTTGGTTGGGGCATTTGTCACAATCTATATTTTAAAATGAAATTTACTTGCTGTTTGTCTCCTCAAACAGAATGCGTCTTTGTTATTCACGGTGTCACAGTGTCTTGCAAAGTAGGCACTAAATACTTGTCAAATGAGTAATGAAACTAAGTTCATCAAATACCATGGATAAGTATTGCTCTGGTCACTTTACCTGTATTTTCTAGGTTAGTTCTGTCTCCTTCCATGAGATAAGAGACTCTTAGTGTCATGCTCACTTCTAAGATGAAGCTCTGAGACAGTGTGGTTACAGGAATGCTCTCCTGCAGGAATGCTGATGACAAACTTACCGCCCCCATGTGTGCATTTACACTAGTGATATGTCATCAAAGCATCCTTCAGTGATGGCCTATTGTTACCGGCATTTTCCTAATGATGAAACTGAGCACAGTGTAATTTGCCTATGCTATTTAGTGTTGTTTGGTCTATTTATTTATACACAGGAATTCAAACCAGGTTCCATGTTCTTTTTTTTCTTTCTTTCTTTTTTTAAGACCTTCCTTCCCTCCCTTCCTCCCACCCTTCCTTCCTTCTTTTTATTTATGTATAGAAGAACTGGTATGTAGGCCAGAGGTGGGGTGGGGGTGGGGTGGGGGGAAGAGGTGAGAGGATTCATCAAAGTGGGGAGCAAAACAGGCAGACTCACGAAGTACACTGCTGACAGGAGCAGCAGGTGAGTCAGAAGAGTCTCCCAACAATATGGGTCAAACTCTGCAGCTGATAGCTTCAGTATTGCACTTTACCCCGTTTTGCCACCAGGCAGGACCTGGTTTCTCTATTCCAAGATTTTCTGTGGGCTTCATAAGAGATGCCACTTCTCAGAGGAAAATATGCTTTGAATGTTTATCAGGAAGATAAATAACATTCTACATTTTTATTAGAGTAACAATAGTCTTACCTCAAAAAATTTTTCAGAGTACATGACAATCCAAATCTATGAATAAATCTTAGGAAGGGAGAACATGCTGTGGATATATTGCTGATAGCTATAGACTACCTAATTAACAAGCAGGACCTGGTCAATATACAGTGGAAAAATGCAGTTTTTATAGTTTCCTAGTCACCCTGTGTTGGGCTGCATTACTGCCACCTGGCGGTAGAGAGAAGTTTAAAGCTCGGAAAAAGTCTAGCTATCAATACTGAATGTACTTCAAAATCTACCAAATACACATAAAATATGTTTCCCTATTGGTTGCTAAAATTCTACTTCAATTTTTTTAAAATGTTAAATTTAACTGATAAAGTAAAATTATCTTTGTACATGAATCATCCTGAAAAACCTGGAATTTAACATTCTGTCTCTTTGGTGCCTTGTTAACACAAGCAATCTGTTGCCAGTTCCTCTTCTAAAAAGTAATGTGGAGATGGAGGTTGAACAGGATTGAAAGAGTGTTACTGGCCCAGTTCTGGTATTAAATATTTTTGGTAGTTAGATTTAAAAAATAATTCATTGTACAAATATATATTTCTCACCTGTTCCTCAAAAAGTTATTTGTTAGACAACTATAGCAATGACTTCTCCAAGTGAAATGATCCTTTTACCTGGAAGAGGAAGTAGGAAATGTCTGAGTGGTCCAAATGTAAGAGTGGCCTTCTAAGGTTAATCAGCACATACATATTTTTTTTTTAAGATTTATTTTATTTGTGCATACAGAACTGGGGTACAGGCCAGAGGCTCAGGGGCTGTGAGAGGCTTCACCAGAGACAGAGTGGGGAGCAGAAC
>NW_004567113.1:3792925-3796615 GCF_000260355.1 Condylura cristata
TCACCCTCCACATCTCTGGCCTGTACCCCAGTTCTGTATGAATAAATAAATAAATCTTTAAAAAATGATGTAAAAATAAACTACTATATTATAAAAAAAGAAAAAAATAAATAAAATAACTTCTATGTTTAAATCTATATACATATACATATATATACATACACACACACACACACATATAAATATAAATCTGCATGAAGCTTTTGAAACTCTACTCCATAAATATAAGGCATTAATGTATTGTAATCTATATTACCTTACTCAGTAAATATAATAACAGGTAGAAAAAATCAGCAAATTGATGAGGTAGTTATCCACCATCTGACGTAACCTTAATAAAGGTTGCATTTTATTATCGCTCATTTATTTTATAAGTACTAATATTATAAATTACACATTTAATTTTTGAATTTGGCTTATATTTCACATAAAAGATAGAAACCACCCAATTTTTTCATATAGAAGCAAAAAACTTCTAACCAAGAGTTCATGAAGAACATATTTAGAAATTCAAGTAAAAACACAGAAACAATTGAAAAAATAGATCTGTTAGTTTTTATTTACTAAGTTAGCGATATCACCTAACATTATAGGAAAAGGGAACAACTAGATGGTGGGTTTATAAAAATAGCCAAGGCAGAAAAACCTCTGGTCAATTCAGAGAAAACACAAGATGGCCCTAGAACAGAATGATTCAACAGGATTAGTTATATTAAGTACAATTGATGGAGACTAAGAATAGAAAATTTAGAATGAAGGCTCACAAGATCAGGCACTGAAGTTAGCAGTAGAAGTGATTAAACCAGCGATAGAAATGAAAGATCCGTAGGTACCAACAGCTGTAGCAAGTGTCAGCCTGCTGTTCGGCATGTCCAGAGGACCAGACCAGAGGCCCATCTGGATATTGAGGGCCATTATAGAGAATTACCAGTCCTTACAAATCAACCTGGTGACATCCTAGAAGTAATTAACAGTAGATAACAATTCCACAAAGAAGTGAACCCCTCCGCACGGAAGAACCTTGTATCAGTTAGTTTCTGCTGACCACCTGTGACTATGCGGGTGTTTCTAGCCTCCTTCCCCATCACCCACACCGACCCCCCTTTACCTCCCCCAAACCTTTTCCTTTGCAAAGTAGCAGCATTAAGTCTCTTACCCACCTGTGACTACGCAGGTGCCTCTCTTTTTCTTTTTCCTAAAAAACCTGTCCTTTTAAAAGATAATTTTAAACCTAAAAGATAATTTTAAAATTGAACAGGTTTAATTTTAAATATGTCTGTGCAAATGTCTGTCTCCTGGGTGAACATGCTGTATGCCGCTGAAAGAGAACCTCCAGTAACCCAAGGACCCTGTTAGGAGAAGGCTGCTCGTGTGCCCAGGTGTGTATGCCAGTTGAGGAAATACAGCCACCACACTGAACACGAGAGCAAGCAAGTGAGGATTTATTGAGGCAAAGGAAAGAGCTTCTGACAGCAGGAGGGGGCCCAAGAGAGAATACCTGACTTACCAGCCCATCTATGACAATAGACTGTCAGACTTCCTGTTTCTCACTGTGCCACACTATTGGTTAGGGACTAGGTGGCCAGGAAGTTCCGTGGTGGTTTTTTTTTGTTCCTTATGTGTCTGGTAAATCTTACTCTAGGTGGTGACTAGCTCAGCAACATTTCAGCAAAACACTTGTATTTCTCTGGGAGCTATTTTGTTCTTTTTATTTCTATAGTGTTTAAAATCAACTGTCCTGTATGCCAGCCTTTCTGGTTCTGCCAGTCCTCTTGGTCTCAGTCCTTATCAACCCCATTCTCTGAAGCTAATTCCTCTCCAAAATGGCATCACTATGGTGATATTAGCAAGCAGATTGAGGGGCACCTCAAGACTCCTAATCCTGCAATCGCTAAATGCATTCTGCCACATAGACAAAACATACTCAGTGTATAAAATGTCGACAGAAGACAACGTTAATAGAGTTAGTGTGCAAAGAGAGTGAGGGGAGAGAAAGGATAGTTGTTCCCAATGAAGACCCCAGTTGCCCTCCCCTTGTGGGAATGTAACTTCACAGTTGTAAATAGTGCTGAATAAATATAAGCATGCATGCATCATTTCAAATTAGTGACCAAAGTATTTATTTTTTAATCCATGAGTAATAAAGGAAAGAGTAAGACTCATAGAGTCAGTCCTGGATCACCGGAGTATCACGAAGCTGAAACAAATTAACAAACATGTAGAACATTCTGGTGCTTTCTGAATTCATGTGGAAAAGCAAAAATGGAAGAATCTAATTCCTTTTCATACTATTTCATACTATAAAAATAAATCATACTATTTATTTTTCTTCCTTTTTCTTAGTGATCTTTTTCTCCCTCTCATAGGACAAGATATTTAATGAGCTGTTTACATCTGATGCACCTCATCTTCTGCGAGATTTGGACACATATTTAGGGGGAAAAGAGTGGCTTGTTGGTAACTCTGTGAGTATATTTTACATCTTAAAAATACAAGCGAATAGACAACATGAAGGATTAGAGAACTGGGCTTCCCTTCTTCCTTAAAATTAATTAATACAATAATATTAGCTCAAAGAAAGACCCAGAAGTTCTGATCAAGTCCCAGGATTTTCCCATAGAGAAATAAAACTAAGATTGGTGATTGTGGATGAAGGAGTGGGAGGAAGGAAAGGGGAGCATGATTGGAAGGGTAGATATCCCAGGCAGCAGAATGGGCTGGAGTTACCTGAGTCATGTCAGGACAGCCTGGGGCACTGTGAAATGCCCTGGAGGACTTTTGCTCACATGTGGGCACAGGTTCAAACACAGGGCAGTGGGAACTCTGTGGGTACAGACCTGAACTGGGGCATTGGAAACCCTTCTACTAGTGCAGAAATGGAATATTCTACTCTGTGTGCCGGCCAGAAGAGAGCAATGAGACACCAGGTTGGGCTTCACTGCAGAGAAAAGGACTTGTGAGCTACCTCACGAATCCCTTGGGAAAATGACAAATTGCATATGGATTTTGCAGCTCCACAGGTGTGGCATAGCAGTGGTGGGTACTGTCATTGTTGGCAGCCTTAGCCAGACAAAGCAGCACACACCACATGAGAGTTCCAAGCTGTGTGCCTTCCCAGGCCACTTTTGTCTGGTACAATGAGTCTTGTGATCCCGAACTTGCTCTCACACTTAGAAGCTTCACAGATCACAGACCCACAATAGAAAGGAGCAGCAGGTGTGGTAGAAAGTTAGGACAACTAAAAGGCTGAACACAGCTTCCTGTGGGGAGAAAGGAGAGGAGGAAGAGTTGAGCAACTTCACTCCTCAAATCGAGATTTAATACTGAAGCCCCAGTCTCCCCTCCTGCCCTGCCTGACTAAGGTAAACAGATAAAAGTAAGCCTCTAAGACTAAACCAACCACACATATGCACAGAAGCAAAAAGGCAATAATCATGCATAGGAAGCAAGGAACATCTGGACGCAAGATGGAAAGGAAAAATGATAAGAACCACAGTTCTGAGAAAAATATAAGGAATAAAGAAATGGAGGACCTACCATATGAAGACTTCAAAACAATATTTTAATTTTTATATATTTTAAAAATTTATTTGCACATACAGAACTGGGGTACAGGCCAGAGGCTCAGGGGTGGTGAGAGGCTTCACCAGAGACAGAGTGGGGAGCAGAACAGGCAGATCTATGAAGTAC
>NW_004567113.1:3797625-3804905 GCF_000260355.1 Condylura cristata
GGTCAGGAGAGGTCTGCCACACCATGTGGTCACCTCCAGGGCAGGCGGGGATAGAACTCATGCGGAAGAGGCTTTAGATTCTCAGTGCTGTGCTTTTAACCCGCTGCACCACCAGGGAGGGCCAGAACACCGTAATTTTTAATAAAATGATTGAAATATAAAAAGTTAAAATTATCAAAAATCAAAGATAAAGAAAAAATTGTTTAAATATGTATATGTATAACATCATTGTTAATTTTTGTACTTAGTTTAAGAATAAGCTAATTTAAGTTTAAAAAAATGAGATACTACCTAACCACTGTGAGAATGGCCCATATAAAAAAGAATGGATTAAACAATTGTTAGTGAATTTATGGTGAAAAGGAATTCTCATTCATCTTTGATGTAAAAGCAAGTTGAAGCAGTCTCTTTGGGAAAGGTATGAGGATTTCTCAAGAAAATAAAAATGGAAATTCCAAATGATCACGTAATACCTCTATTAGGTATTTATTCTAAAAGTATGAAGTCTCTATTACAAAAATATTTGTGCATGTCTATGTACATAGCAAGTGTCCAAATTGCCAACTCATCAACCAACCTAAGTGCCCTTTTTTTCTTTTTTACTTTATTTGTTCATACAGAACTGGGGTACAGGCCAGAGGCTCAGGGGTGGCGAGAGGCCTTACCAGAGACAGAGTGAGGATCAGAACAGGCAGATTTAACGAGGTACACTGCTGAGGGGAGCTGCAGGCGGGTCAGGAGAGGTCTGCCGCACCATGCGGTTACCTCCCGGGCAGGCGGGAATCGAACTCATGCGGAAGTAGCTTTAGCTTCTCAGTGCTGTGCTTTAACCTGCTGCGCCACCAGGGAGGGACCTAAGTGCCCTTTAACAGGTGAATTGAGAAAGAAATTATGGGATATGGTTTCAGTAGACTACTACACAGCATTGAAAAATTATGAAATAGGTGCTTTTGGGGCAAAATGGATGAACTTCAAGGTGATCATGTAATAAGTCAGAAAGTGAAAGAGTGATAACAGATGGTCACACTCCTCTGTGGAATATAAATAACAACAAAAACAAAACACAAAAACAGGTAAAATACAATAGGATTAAATCTTGAAGACAGTGAAAGAATGGTTACCAGAAGGAAGAGGGGCGGGAGGAGGGTTGGGTAAGGAACTAGATGGGGTATTGCCATGTTTGGTTTGGTAAAAGGTGAATGGAACATTTGTACATGTAGAAAAGTAAAACTGTCACCCCCAAATTAAAATTAAAAAAAGGTAAATACAAGCAGATGTGTATATATATATTTACTTATATACATTTATATATAGTCTACATATATATAGCAAGTGTGCATACACATTTATTACATATTACATATATTTTTAAATAAAAGAATAAGCCAAAATTTATAAAAAAAATGTCTGGAAAACATTTCATCATAGGAAGGGAGTAAATAAGTAATAACAGTACCTGGTTAGCTTTGGAAACATAAACTATTTCATATAAATAAAAGAACGTCAAAGATCATTTTAAAAAAACCACAGTGAGGCCCTTCCTGGTGGTGCAGCGGGTTAAAGCACAGCACTAAGAAGCCAAAGCCACTTCAGCATGAGTTCGATCCTGTCCCCCTCCCCAGGTGATCCACATCCACATGGCTGGAAGACCTTTTCTAACCCACCCCCTGCTCCCCTCACCAGTGTACTTTGTCGATTTGCCTGTTCTGCTCCCCACTCTGTCTCTGGTGAATCCTCTCCCCGCACCTGCACCTCTGACCTGTACCCCAGTTCTTTATGCATAAATAGATAAATCTTGAAAAAAAAGCACAATGAACCAAAAGTGAAGTGAAATAAATGAATGAACCTGTATCACATGATGTGGAGGAATAGAGAAGTACTTGTGTACTTGAAAACATTATCACTTGTAAGACAAAATAATTTGACTGTACATCTTATTAGATTAATTTTTTTTTTGAAATCATACAGTTTTATGTAGTGTTGTGGTACTGACTGCATACAGTTGTTTTTCTGATACTAATTTAACCATATTATGGGGTAAAGCAGAGTAAAAAGTTATGAGGTTGTCCTTGAGAATCAGGATCTTTGGTGTGGGAGAAAGAAGATAGAGCTGTAAAATCAGTGAGGTTTAATAAACAGCCCAATCCTACTTTTTTTTCTTTTCGGTGATAATTTTATTTTTTTCTCTTGAATTCTATATTTTTAAAATTTACTTTAATTAATTTATGTTCTACATCCTTCTCCATTTTGTGCATTTTTTTTCATCTCATTGTAATCCCCATGGACTTCCTACCACCAATCCACCTGTTTGCAATTCACCAAGGTCCTGTGCACTCTTCCAACACCAGTTTTGATCCCATTCCCCTCTCCACCCCAGTAAAATGTCTCTGGTTTATAGTTGTTCCTTGTTTTTAATTTTTATTTTATTACAATTGCCTTATCCCTCCCCCTACACTCCTGCTATGAGTGAAACCATCCAGTATTTTTCTTTTTCTTTCTGGCTTATTTCACTAAGCATAATCCCTTCTAGCTCCATCCATGTTGCTGCAAAAGGCATGAGTTTATCTTTTGTGGTTGTTGAGTAATATTCCATTGTGTATATGTACCCTGTCTTCTTAATCCAGCCATCTATTTTTGGGCACTTGGGTTGATTCCACATCTTCCCTACTGTAAATAGAATACCAATAAACACAGGCATGCAAGTGTCCTTTTAAATCAATGTTTTTGTGTCCTTTGGGTAGATACCTAGGAGTGGGATTCCTGGGTCATATGGAAGCTGCATTTTTAGTAATTTGAGAAAACTCCATACAGCTTTCCATAGTGGTTATACCAATTTGCATTCCCAGGTTTGTTTTTTTCTTGAGACAGTGGTCAATCCAGTTTTTCTGACTACCCTAAGGACTCAAATTATGGTCTCTAAACTTTAAATTAGACCAGGGATCCTGGAGAAATTCTCACTTGGGGCAGGAAATGTAAAAGATGGGTCGGAGTAACTTGTTATAAAAGAAGCAAATGCATTATTAATAACACTCAAAAGAACTTTGAAGGTAACCTAAGAGGCTTCCCTTGCTCAAAGATGGGTCAGTTTGAACATCAGTCATATTAACTGCAGTGTATTGAGAGAAATTAAAATAATTGAATCCATTAGTTTATGGCACCTATCTCAATGAGGGCATAAAGTGTATTTCTCTCTCTTCCCCACACCCACACCAACATCCACACCTGACACTCCCCCCCCCCCACACACACACACTCAAAAGCCTCAGTAAGCACTTTCAGCAAATACTCTGGAGCCAAATTATTATTCTAGGAATGTAAAATCAGATACAAAAAAAGCTGAAAGTTTGAATAAAGCATTTATCTGGGCTTTACTATGCCAATTATATCACAAGATAACAAAAATTAATGGACAGTTGGTCTTCTTAAAAATATTCCCAGCCCTCTCAGGTGGCACAATGGGTTAGGACGCAGCACTGCAAGCTAGCTGCAGCCACTTGAGTGTGAGTTCGATCCTCGGCTGGGGAGGTGATACACATGACATAGCAGACCTCTCCTGTCTTGCCCGCAGCTTCCCTCAGCAGTGTACCTAGTTGATCTGCCTTGTCTGCTCCCTACTCTGTCTCTGGTGAATCCTCACTCACTGCCCTAGCACCTCTGGTCTGTACCCCAGGTCTGTATGCATAAATAAGTAAATCTTTTTTAAAAAAAAGTATTCCTGTTAATAAGTAATAAGATTTTTAAAAAGTTATCATTTCTTCATCCCTGATCAGTGAATGGATGTAGGTTGACTATCATTAATAGTATCATTCTTTAATATTATTACTATTCATTTATTATTAATAATATTAGGAAGTGATAAAGAAGTACACCACCACAAATGAAGTGGTCTTGCCAAGAAAATCAAATCTACACTTGATTCAGGTGCTCTCACCAAGACAAATAACTTTTTTTAAAAAGATTGATTTATGCTTATAGAACTAGAATACAGGTCAGAGGTGTGAGAAGATTTACCAGATACAGAGTGGAGAGCAGAACAGGTAGACTGACAAAGTACACTGCTGAGGGGAGCAGTGGGCCGGTCAGAAGAGGTCTGCCACACCATGTGGGTCAGCTCCCTGGCCAGGGATCGAACTCATGCTTCCATGGCTTTGGAGAGTTTTATAATGCGGCGCTTTAACCCGTTGAGCCACCAAGGAGAGCCTGACATATGACTTTTTTTATAGTTCTCTGAGTCATATCCACAGGGACCTTCTGGGGTAACCCAGAAACAAACTTGCTACGCACACCCCCTTTTATTTCTAATCAGGGTGTTGAATCCCCAGTATCCTTTCCTGAAATGTTCCTGTGTTCTATTGATTGAATCTAAGGATTTAAATTTTCTTCTTTTGTTTTCTACTAAAATTCCTTTATAAACACCATCCAGACCCCATCTACTTGCACCAAAAATTCATACATTGAACATTCTCTCCAACAGTGTTCTGAACATACTGGTGTTTTCTTTGTACTTCAAATTCAGTCACTCAACCCTGCTGTTCCCCCCCCCCCCTTAGAATGCAGAATCCCCAGATTGCTTCATGGCGGGATGTTTTTTATGATGAGCCTTTGCTGAAACATTGCCTCTGAAAGATGTTCCCTTCTTGACCACGAAGAGTCACTCTCATCACTTCACATTTTCTTCGTTAACCTTGTCAGCTCACAAGATAGTCTTCCTGACATGGAAGCAGCCCAAATGCCCAAAAGTAGATGACTGGATTAAAAAGATGTGGTACATATATACAAGTGAATATTACACAGCAACCAAAAAAGATAAACATGTGCCTTTTGCAGCAACATGGATGGAGCTGGAAAAGATCATGCTTAGTGAAATAAGCCAAAAAGAAAAGGAAAAATACCACATGGTTTTACTCATAGCAGGAGTATAAAGGACCAGGGGAGAAAATAATAATAATAATGAACAACTATAAACCAGAGACATTTTATAGGGGTGGAGTGGGGAATGGGATCAAAAACAGTGGGGGGAGGGAAATGCATCGGACTTTGGTGATGGCACATGGGTGATTTGGTGATGGGAAGCCCAGGGGGATTACACCTGAGATGGAAAATGGCACAAAATGATGGAAAAATAAACTATATATATATATATATATGTATGTATGTATGTATGTATGTATGTATATAAGATTGTCTTCCTGCCTCTAGCACAAAAGTTACATTGAGAAAGGGCCTCCAGCACATACTACTCCTTAGCTAGAGCACTCACACATGCACATAGTTCAGAATGGGCGCACCTTTATGTATTTGTTCACTGAACGCTGAATACTCGAATACTCTAACTGATATGCTGCTGACAACAGGTGTTTAGTAAGTTAATGAAATGGTACCAACAGATTTTTCAAATTCTACCCCAAAATAACACTAAGCATAGTCTCTATTTTAAACTTCACTCTTTGATTGATACTCATAATGAGCCCAACTCACATTAGATTCTTGTTATGGAGGGTGGAACAAAAATAGAAACAGAGGTGGAACTAGGCTACCCTCAGCCCACTCCTGTGGTCAGTCTGACCACCATAGTCAGTTATGCATGGGTTAACCCATGTTTTTTCTAATGGGGTGCAATATTAAGTGTCTTAGCCCAAAATATTAAACTTGAGCTATGAACTCTCTAGAGATATCTTGCACTCTATCTCCTCTGTTATATAAAGTCACATAGTAAACGCGATGAAGTTATCACACTTCCTGAAGAGGAGTCATTCTGCGGGTCTAGTGCTGACTCTTCAATACTTCAGTGACTTGAAAAAATATTGCTCTGTAAGGATACAACAGATGAAGTCCATGGCCCTGTAATGAATTCTACTTTGCTTTATAAAGGATAATTTTGGTTGATTGACTAATAGATAAAAGGAAAATGTTGCTCCAGAGAGGTAGAGCTCAAATCAAGTTACAAAAAAAAGTGTGCACTTGCCCCTCCCTGGTGGCGCAGCAGGTTAAAGCACAGCATTAAGAAGCTTAAGCCGGTCCCTCCCTGGTGGCGCAGCGGGGTAAAGCACAACACTGAGAATCTAAAGCCACTTCCGCATGAGTTTGATTCCCACCTGCCCCGGAGGTGACCACATGGCGCGGCAGACCTCTCCTGACCCACCCGCTGCTCCCCTCAGCAGTGTACTTCGTCAATCTGCCTGTTCTGTTCCCCACTCTGTCTCTGGTGAAGCCTCTCACCTCCCCTGAACCTCTGGTCTTACCCCAGTTCTGTATGCACAAATAAATAAATCTTTAAAAAAAAAAAAGTATGCACTCTAAGGTTCTACTTCAGTGAAAACACACGTACACACATACACACATGCCACATGTATTAGATAGTAGTTTCTTGGTGCTAGGACTATGGGGTTACCTTTAATTTCCCACTATGCACACATTTTGATATTGTAATAACAACAAAAAAGCATTCTCAATTCAAATGATGGTAATATTGAAATGTTATGACTTTCATGTTCAAATGAAAAAAATATATATTTTTTTAACCAGGTAACTTGGGCAGATTTCTACTGGGAAATTTGCAGTACCACACTTTTGGTCTTTAAACCTGACTTGTTGGACATGCATCCAAGGCTGGTGATGTTACGGAAGAGAGTTCAAGCCATCCCAGCAATTGCTGACTGGATACAACGAAGGCCCCAAACCAAACTCTAAGTGATACCTGCTCCCTCCTAAATTTTGTGGTTCTTCAAGCCTCCTCCCATTAGAGAAGACAGCTATACCAGCCTTCCACATAACTCACACTTCCCTCCCAGTTCCATCACGAGTTTCACCTTTGCCATATTCTGTTTGAAAAAATAAATAGAAAAATAGCATGTAGTTTCCAGTATCTTTTTCTTTTTTCCAGAATAGTTTCACATCACCTACAAATGAGGAAAAACAGTTTACATGAAGGCCTCACTTTGCACCTGTTCCAACATGTGTGAATATCAGTCACAATGGTTTACCTAAATAACACATATCCCACACAAAAAGTTATGGTTTGGACTTCAGTTGTCTTGTTATATTTACTATGATTGATTGTCTAAAGTACAAAGTTTCCTGCTATGTAGACAAAAGATAAATATGTTATCCATACAAAGACAGTAAGTGAGTTGTTGGGTGACATACTTGTTTCTCAGGGATGAAATCACTTGAGATTTTTTAAAGATAATTGAAAAAGGGAACTCACCAGCAATGATGTAGATGCATCTAGGGGTAACACTAGAGTAAAGTTCAAACTGAACCGAAGTGGAAAGTATTGA
>NW_004567113.1:3805005-3828519 GCF_000260355.1 Condylura cristata
CTTGAAATTTAGGGCAGAACATAGCTGAGAAGCCAGAAAATGGCCAGACAGTATGAGAAGAGGAAGAAGGATGAGCAAGAGGATATAGAC
Source organism: Condylura cristata (assembly GCF_000260355.1). Taxonomy (NCBI): domain Eukaryota; kingdom Metazoa; phylum Chordata; class Mammalia; order Eulipotyphla; family Talpidae; genus Condylura; species Condylura cristata. Next base: position 3,805,096 of record NW_004567113.1, read on the forward strand.
AGTAAGTGAGTTGTTGGGTGACATACTTGTTTCTCAGGGATGAAATCACTTGAGATTTTTTAAATATAATTGAAAAAGGGAACTCACCAGCAATGATGTAGATGCATCTAGGGGTAACACTAGAGTAAAGTTCAAACTGAACCGAAGTGGAAAGTATTGACTATTCAACAGGCTCTAGAATTGTAGTCAGAAGACATTGGTAAAGCCAAACTTATCAGCATAAATGAAGAGAGATGGTTATGACAAAAAGATGATGTTCCAGAATAAATGAGACTGCATAAAGAAATTTCATATTTAAAAGACAGACATTAAAAGAATAAGAAACTGGGCCCTCCCTGGTGGCTCAGCGGGTTAAAGCCCAGCACTAAGAAGCTAAAGCCACTTCAGCATGAGTTCAATCCCTGCCCTGGAGATGATCCACATGGTGTGGCAGACCTCTCCTGACCCACCCATTGCTCCCCTCAACAGTGTACTTCATCAGACGGCCTGTTCTGCTCCCACTCGGTCTCTGATGAAATTTCTTACCGCCCTGTACCTCTGGCCTGTACCCCAGTTTTGTATGCATAAATAAATGTATCTTTTAAAAAAAAAGAGTAAGAAACTAAAGTAGGAGAAATAATTTGCAAAAGAGACATAAGATGAAGAACTATTATCCAAAATGGGCAAAGAACTCTTTAAAAAATAATACGATAAATAGTCTAACTGGACAAAAGATCAGAAGAGACTCCTCAACAGAAATATAGATGGAAAATAAGTATACAAAAAGTGCTTAACATACCATTAAGGAATTGCAAATAACAAGAATGAAAAACCACTGTATATTTATTAAAATGGCAAATCCAAACCACTGATAACAAATGTCAGGGAGGGTGTGGCATTATGGGCATTTCTATTCATTATTGATGGAGATGAAACCTTGAAAGAGTGGTGGGAGTTGCTTTAAAAACTAAACATACTTATCACATGAGCAAGAAAGCATGCTTTTTGGTATTTACCCAAAAGAACTGAAAACCTATGTTCATACAAAAATCTACACATGAACATTTTTGGCAGCTTTTCTGGTAAGTGCCAAAATCTTTCAGTATGTGAGTGGATAAATATTCTTTTGTATATCCAGACAAGAGAATCCTTTAGCACTAAGAGCAGTTAACCAATAAAGTAAAAAAAGACACACAAGGTTTTTTGTTAAATTTTTAAAAATTGTATTATTTTGGGCCCTCCCTGGTGGCGCAGCGCGTTAAAGCACAGCACTGAGAATCTAAAGCCACTTCCGCATGAGTTCGATTCCCGCCTGCCCCGGAGATGACCGCATGGCGTGGCAGACCTCTCCTGACCTGCCGGCTGCTCCCCTCAGCAGTGTACTTCGTCGATCTGCCTTGTTCTGTTCTCTGCGCTGTCTCTGGTGAAGCCTCTCACCACCCCTGAGCCTCAAGCCTGCACCACAGTTCTGTATGCACAAATAAATAAATCTTTAAATAAAATAACTGTATTATTTTTATTGAGCCAATATTATATTTACAAAACAAATGGTATAGCATTATGAATAGAATAGAATAAAATTTTTGATGAAAATTGGAAAGTCACGAAACAATCATCTTCTTCAATGATTTTTATTTTGCACAATTTTTAACTCCCAGTAATTTTTATAGTCTCTGGAATTACCTGTAAATAAGCCACTTATGTAGAAATTTTCCAAATAATAACATATATTAATCTGCTCATTTTAAATCATAATTATATTATTAGGACATCAAAAATTTGCTTTAATTTATATGTTAATATTAATATTGGATTGTCTAATAGTAGCATAGCATGCTATATGGGGATATGTTAATAAACATGATACAATTATACTTGAAATTTAGGGCAGAACATAGCTGAGAAGCCAGAAAATGGGCAGACAGTATGAGAAGAGGAAGAAGGATGAGCAAGAGGATATTTCAGCTAAATATAATCTTGTTTAAGTTACTTTCTTCTTTCCAACAATGATATGAAATGGGGGGAAATGATAAATTATTTGTATATCATTTATTAGTACACATCAAATGATGTGTAGCTTGCTTCTTTGGATCACATTTTCTTTTGTTTTTAAAGATTTCTGTGTAGAAGAATTGGGGTATATGCCAGAGGTTCAGGGGGCGAAAGGGGTGGAGTGGTAATGAGAGGATACCCCAGAGACAAAGTGGGAGCAGAAGAGGCAGATCTACTGAAATACATTGCTAAGGGGAGCAATGGACAACACAGGGGAGGTCTCCTGTGCCAAATGTGGGTTAAATCTTGGGCCAGGGATTGAACTCAGGGCCTGGCAATGACAGTACTGAAACTTATCCCCCTATGCCACCAGTGAGCCCATGGATCATATTTCTTATCAGTAGTGACTGTTAATGATAATAGCTTATAAGTGAATATAATTGTAAAATACTCATATCATCAAGGCAGTCTAAAGACAAAATATTGTGCCAGAAAAGCTCAGATAATGACTTAGAAGATTATTCTCCTGGGAGAACAATCTAAAGGAATTCAAAAGAGTACTGAACTCAGAAGATTCTATGACTGAGGCAAAACAAGAAGAGCTACTGGAGAAAGGAGACCAATCCTGAGAGCAATGGAAGAGAAGGTAATGGAATTCAACGCTGTATCTCTGGAGAGAGGTGCCTGGAGACAGGTTCCTACAAGGTGTGGACAATTAAAACTCACCCTCCAGTGCTAGTATTATTTAGTGTGGATGTGAAGCCTAGTGAGCAGAGATACATGTGAGCCAAGTTCCAAGTGAAGAAGACAGTCTAGAATGTTGCTGGTTATCCCCCATCCCTATTTGAACCAATCTTGTGAAGCATTGTGGAAAGCCTTGCTCTCAGACTGTAGAGAGGCAGATCTGGAAAAATAGAGGGTGGCTACCAGTGATACCAGTGGCAAGAGCTGCCCCACATATCATTTTTACCAGTGACAGATTCTTGCAGGAGACTCCACTTAATCCCCAGACGCAGCAGCTGCTAAAAACACAAAATCAACAACTGGCATGTAGAAGTTATGAAAATGTGGAGATGGAAAAATACAGTGACAACATCTTGTGTCCTTAAGGGAATATTTTACCAGAGAAAGAGCAAATCTTCAGAAAAGGTAGAAAACTCAGGAAACGTGATTAAAGGTATACGAAAAAGTTATAAAATAAAGGAACGTTCTGAAAAATAAAATTAATGAGAGGATGGGAATTGAAGATTTAAATAAGAAAATAACGGAGATTCAAAATGTAAGAAGATCAGCAAAAGAGACAAGTGTAGCAAAATCTACACAAAGACATAAACTTAAAATATCTTCCAAAAGTTGAAGACATAGTAGGATTATTAAGGATGACTAAACAGATGAAGTTAACAATCTATAAAAGTACCAATAACAAGCTTACTTATGATTTCCCTGAGGAAACACTACATGTAGGGAGAAAATAGAAAGATACATTGAAAATACGTGCGATAATGCCTACCACTCAAGAATATTATATAAACCATTCACTCAGATATGAAAAGGAAATAAAAGCCTTCTTAGACAAGCAGTAGCTGAAAGTTTGCCAACACTTGATCTCCTATACAAACAAAAGGAATAGTTCTTTAATTTAAATAGGAGAAATATTATATAGATCTTTATAAAAGAATAAGGAAGTGGATAGAACCAGAAAACTAAGAACCAAATTGCAGTAGCAGACTCTCATATATCAATATTCTTCCTAAATGTAAATGAGCTGAACTCACTAATAGAAAGCACAAAGTAGCAGGTTGCACCAATAAACAAAACCCAAAATTGTGCTATCACAAAAATGCAACTTCACTCCAAAGATAACCATACCCTCAAAGTTAAGGAAGGGTAGCAATAAGCAAATGGAAAATAAAGAACAGTAGAGCAAGTCATATCTCTATCTGATAAAATACACTCCCATCTAAAAAAAGGTAAGAAGAGAAAGGGATTGAGATTATATAATGATTAAGAAAACAATACATGAGGAAGACATAATATTCAACAATATATATATTACTGAATGAAGGCATATTAGAATAAATAGGCAATTACTCTTATATGAGAAAATATAGATTGTAGTAACACAACAGCGATTGGATACTCAATAGCTCACTTTAACCAAGGGACAGATTAACAGAAAATAAGCACTTAAACAATAAACTTAAACAAAAATTTAGACCACTTATGCTTAACAGACAGATTTATATAGAACTATAAGACAAAATGTCTTATCATAACATTCTCCACAACAGACAAGATTCTATCACAAAAATGTGTTATTCAAATAATGAAGAATGAAACCATAGTACCTTTTTTGATAATATTATCAAACTAGATTTAAAAAGCAAGCAGAAAACAAAACTCTTATTTGGAGACTAAAAGACTCACTAATGGCTAATAGGTTAAAGAAGTCAAGGAAAAATTTTAAATTTACAACAGACATATAAGAAATAGACCATATGGAGAGTCCGATGACTACTTGTATGCTAGTAAGCTGAATAACCAAGAAGAATTGGACAAATTTTTAGAAATTCAGAGGATGAATCAGGAAGAAACAGAAAATACAAATTGACAATGATATGTAAGGAAACTGAAATAGTAATCAAAAGTTTCACACACAAAAATGTCCCCACCAGATTGTTTCAGTAATGAGTTTTACCAAAACGTTAAAGGTGAAATACCTATCCTTATCAAATGCTTCTAAAAAAGTGAGAAAGGAGTACTTTCAAACTCACTTGTTGAGAACAGAATATCAAAACCAGACAAAGACAACACAAACAAAGTGAATGACAGACCAAATTCCCTGAAAATCACACATGCAAAAATCCTTAACAAAATCTTATCAAACCAAATATGATAGTGTATTAAAAATATAGACCATGGTCAATTCAGATTTATTCCAGGGACACACATATGGTTCAAATCTGAAAACAAATCAATGTAATTCACCAATCAACAAAAGGATAGATAAAGCTCAAGACACCATGTAAATAGATGCTGAGAAAGCATTTAATAAGATTCAAAATACACTTAAGACAAAAGCCTCAAAAAACTTGGATGGATGGAAGGAACATTCCTCTATAGTGAAGATCCTATACAAACCAACAGCAAACATCATTCTCAAAGCTAAAATACTGAGGATTTTCCACATATATCTGGAATAAGACCAGAATGTCCACTTCAACACCAATATTCATTGTTACATTAAAGTCCCAATTAGATTAATTAAGCAGGAGAAATATGTAAAAGGAATCCAAATTGGGAAAGAAGTATTGCTATTTGCAAATTTCATAATATACATAGAAAACTGCAATGACTCCACTACAAAAATTGATTGATACAGTAAATCAGTTCAGCATAGGCAGATTACTAAATCAATTCATTAAAACCAGCTGTGGGGCCCTCCCTGGTGGCAACAACATGTTAGGACGTAGCACTACAAGCTAGCCACAGTTGCTTCAGTGCAAGTTTGACCCCCAACCAGGGAGGTGATCCACATGATGCCACAGACCTTTCCTGGCTCAACCGCTTCTCACCTCAGCAGTGTACTTCATTTGATCTGCCTGTTCTGCTCCCCACTCTGTCTCTGGTGAATCCTCTCACCACCCCTGCACCTCCAGCCTGTACCCCAGTTCTGTATACATAAGTAAATAAATTAAAAAACCAAATTAAATGCTAAAAATAAATAAAACCAGCTTTGATCCTACATATATCAATAACCCAGGCAGAAATTGAACAAGACTGTAAATAGTGTCAAAAACAGATGGAGATATTGGATATTTATAGCAATTTCCACCTCACAAGAAATGTATACACTTTCTTCTCCAGTGCACATGAAATATTTTTAAGGACAGTTCATAGCCTAGAACATAAAACAGGTCTCAGAAAATGTAGGAAAAATTAAATTATATCCAGCATCTTCAGAGATCACAGTGGTATTAAGCTTGAAATTAACCACAAAAATAATCCTAGAATAAGACAAAATATGTGAAGACTAACCAAATAGCTTAACACTCCTGAGTTAATGAACAAATCAAAGAGTAAATAAAAAGGAATTAGAAACTAAAGAAAATGGAGACACAAGCTACCAAACCCCATGGGATGCTCAAAAAGCAATACTACCTGGCAAATTTCTATCAGTACAGATCCACATCAAAATAACGACAACAACAAAAACTCAAACTAGCTAACACTGCAGATGAAGAAACTAGAGAAAGCACAAAAGATCCAAAACCAGGAAATATATCATGAAAATTAGAGCAGAAGTGAAATGTAAAACAAAAAGAAGGGGCAAAGCTATTAAGCTGTCACCAGCCACTGCAAAACAATTTTGATTCCTGGCAGCCCAAGGAGCTAGGCCACATGGCTCAGCAGACCTCTCCTGTCTCACCCACTGCTCCCCTCAGCATTGTACTTTAGTAGATTTGCTTGTTCTGCTCCGCACTCTCTCTCTGGTGAATCCTCTCATTCTCCTACCCCTGTACTTCTGGCCTCTAACCTAATATGCATAAATAAATAATTTAAAAAAAGGAAAAGAGTTGATTTTAAGAATAAACAAAACTGACAGCCATTAGTTAGGCTTACACAGAGAGAAAACCCCAATCAATACAATCAACAGAAATGAAAGAGGCAAATTACAAGTTACTGAAGGAATACATAGATTCATAAGAACCTATTACAAAGTCTCTATGCAAATAAACTGGAAAACCTAGAAGAAATGGATGATTTTTTTCAACTCATATAATCTTCCAAGATTGAATCAGGATGAAACAGCTTAAACAGTCCAACCACAAGTTTAGAAATTTAAAGAATAATAAAAAGTTTACCTAAAACCAAAAGCTTCTTCCAAAACTTCAAGACCTAATATCTACCCAATTCACATTTTTTTTTAAAGATTTATTTATTTGTGCATACAGAACTGGGGTGCAGGCTTGAGGCGCAGGGGTGGTGAGAGGCTTCACCAGAGACAGCGCAGAGAACAGAACAGGCAGATCGATGAAGTACACTGCTGAGGGGAGCAGCAGGCAGGTCAGGAGAGGTCTGCCATGCCATATGGTCACCTCTGGGCAGATGGAAATCGAACTCATGTGGAAGTGGCTTTAGATTCTCAGTGCTGTGCTTTAACCTGCTGCGCCACCAGGGAGGGCCCCAATTCACATTCTTAAAACAAACAAACAAACAAAAAACAAGCAGGAGGCATATTCCTCTGCTCATTCTATGAGACCAACATTCTCCTTTACCTGAAAATAAAGACAGTTAAAAATAAAAAAAGAAGGAAAATTATAGAGTAACATCTCGGATAAACATAGAAATAAAAACCCTCAACCAAATCTTAGCAAGCTGGGTACAATACATTTAGAGAATATCACGCAGATTGCATCCCTGGTGGGCAAAACTACTTAACATATGAAAATCAGTATCATTCACCAGATCAACAAAAAGGAAGTTAAAAACACATGATCATCTTATTAGATGCTGGAAAAGCATGAGACAAGATTCAATATCTATTTATGATAAAAGCACTCAATAAAATGGGAATGGAACTTTTGTAAACATTATAAAAGCCACAAATATTACAAACACACAGTCAACAACATACTCAGTGGTGAAGAGCTGAAAGCATATCCACGAGATCAAGAAAACACAAGGATGATTACTATCCCCACTACTATTCAACAGAGTATTAGAAGTGCTTGCCTAAGCAATTAAGCAAGACAGCAAGGAATCAAAATTGGAAAATTCTAAGTGAAACTGTCATTATTCACAGATGACTTTAATATACTTAGAGAATACAAAAGATTGCTGAAAGCTATTAGAAATAATAAAATGGTACAGTAAAGTGACAGGTACATAATCAATACACAGAGATCAGTTATATTTCATATGTAAACAACATATCATGACAAAGGTGTTATAGCCTTACAATGGTGAAAAGATATCCTTTTTTTTTTCAAAGATTTATTTATTCATACAGAACTGTGGTACAGGCCAGAGGAGGAGGGGTGGTGAGAGGCTTCACCAGAGACAGAGTGGGGAGCAGAACAGGCAGATTGGTGAAGTACACTGTTGAGGGGAGCAGCAGGTGGGACAGGAGAGGTCTGCCACACCATGTGGATCACCTCTGGGGTAGGCGGGGATCGAACTCATATGGAGTGGCTTTAGCTGCTGAGTGGAGCAGTAGGGGGGTCAGGAGAGGTCTGCCACGCCATGTGGTCACCTGCAGGGCAGGCGGGAATCGAACTCATACGGAAGTGGCTTCAGATTCTCAGTGCTGTGCTTTAACCCGCTGCGCCACCAGGGAGGGCCATGGACCACATCTTGATCCATTTGTTCACTTAGAGACATAGAGGTTTCCATGTTCTAGCTATTGCAAATAACACTGCTATGAGTATTGTGGGACTTACAGGGGTGTTTTTGGTGGTTTCAAATTCCCACAGAAAGTTTTGTATGAAAGTAATTGCATCCTAGCATCACCCTAACTTTTAAGTCATTTTTTTGTACTTAAGAATAGTAATTTCCATTGTTCCACCATGTACCCAAATAAATGTCTCCTTGCTGAATGAATATGAATGAAATTAGAGCAAAAATGAAATTGAATGCTGTATATGTAGTAAGAAAGTCAAGAGTTTGGTAGGAGGTAAAAATCAACTTAATTTTATGCACACTTAAGTGTCTTGCTTAAGGTCACACAAAAACCACATTTCCTGATATTCTCCTCAACAATGTAACTTCAACTATGAATAATACTAGTTAATATTACAATATACAGATGGTTCTCCGCATCTACAGATTTTTTTTGAAGATTTATGTATACACAACTGGGTGCAGGATGAGAGGATTCACCAGAGACAGTGTGGGGAGCAGAACAGGCCGACTGACTGAAATACACTGATTCGAGCAGCGGGCAGGACAGGAGAGGTCTGCCACGTCATGTGGGTCACCTCTCTGGCAGGGAATAGAACTTGTGCTGCAGTGGCTGTGTATTGCTTCATAGTGCTGTGCTTTAACCTGGTGCACCACCAGGGAGGGCCCTGTATCTGCAGATTTTAACCAACCAGCATTGGAAACAGGTAAATGCAGTTAAGTCCATTATGGCTGCATCTGCACTGAACATGTAGAATTTTTATTCTTCTTTAAAATGATACATTAAGAACTATTTGCACTGTACTAGGTATTACAAGTAATCTAGAGATGATCTGACATGGGAGGATATACAGGTTACATGCAAACATGACCTTTTTATATAAGGTACTAAACAGTTCGTGGACTTTGCACCTACAGGGTCTTGAAACCGATATCTCCTGCAGATACCCAAGGACACTGTATATATCTACTACAGGAAGTTACACATCTGTGGGATCAGAATTATCATAAAGAAAACAAATGAATCATCCATTCCTGTGAGCTCTGTTCCTTGGCCAAGTTATTCCTCCAACGACTATGACTTCATTTACTCTCTTTAGACGATGACTTCATTTAATCTCTTTAGTGATAATGGATTCTGACATTTACTGACCAGTCCAATGAAGGGATTAATGAGAATACATCCTAAGTTATAAATTCCACTTTATTGAGAAAGAGACATTATTAAACACATTATGATCTAATTTGTGCTCAATCTAATATTTTTCAAGGATAAAGGGGAGAGTTAGCAATTATTAAAAAGGTGTGAAAATACAATTTATGATTACAAATAGTTTTATTAAGCCCAAGACATAATAGAGCATTACAAGAACCCGACTACATTTCACTAAAGATAAAAATATGTATTTAACAATAACAACAAAATGTCTATCATTGAAGATACATTAATACAGAAAAATTAAGAGAATTTCATTATGTGATTTTAAAAGTTAATATTCCCAACAATTTTACTAAATGATTTGGGTACTGTGATGCAGAAGGAGGTAGAAATAAGATTTGCAGATTCCTTTTAGTTCCATTACACTAATATTGAATATGCTCAATGTACCTTCAAGTGTGGGTAAGGCTATAGTCATGAGTTTTCAGTCTATAATATCCAAAGGATGATTCTAAGAGTTTCATTCACCTTCTAAATCCAGAGTATTGTTAGTACCTGGCATCTCAGCAGTCAGGATGCCTTGAGAAAAGCAACAATCTCCAATAATTAACAAAACCTTGATTTTATAAATAAGTTTATTTATAATGATATATACATAATAAAAACACATGAAACTCACAAGTCATACAAAGAAACTGATGTGTAATAAAAACAGCAATAGAGACTGACAGGCAAAAATGTAAAGAAAGATTTTAAAAGAGTTTTATATCAAATAGACAACTTCTAAATTTCACTTTGTCACCCACAGTAAATTGGAATTGAACAATGGCTCGCTCTTTAGGAGGTCCTATACAGGAAATTCTGGCAACTGGTAAATTATGTTTTGATACTAAAAGTTTAAAGTAAATGACCTATTTCCATGCAGTAATCTAATGCTGCCTTAATGAGTCACATTCAGTCTTTGAAGTACAATGGCCTGCTAATCTGTTCTGCCAGGCTGGAAAATGTCACAGATATTTTGCTGAAGTGTGGAGATGTGGCGGGAATAAACTATTTCAGAGAGTAAAGAGAACTGGAGCAGAAGTGACTGGGCAGCATTCTCATGAGAAGCAAAAGCCAGTGGAGGGAAATTAATGAAAACATGCATAAGAATAGGCAGAATAATGAGCGCAATTAGTGCAGCTAGGAAATGAACAGAGGAATGAATCCATGGACCAAGATAAGGGCTTCTTCAGTTACTATTCATTGGAAAACAACTTAGTGCTTTAGCCGAACAAATGTTTCTTAACAGGAGTACTTGGGAGGACCTGGGGCTGTTAGTATATGGAATGCCACCTTTAAATTCAGGTTGAGTTCTTGTTGACAGTGGTGAACATCTGCTTCAAATAGCAAAAAGGAAAAAAAAAAAAGAAAGCTATATAATCTATACAGCTGTATTATTTAAACTAACCATAAAAAATGATACAAGCAAAAACAAGACATAAGCATTGTCAAATAAGGCACATGTAAAAATCTACACACATTATCCAGTGAAAGACAATATATATATATTTGGAGGTAGAAATAATTACAAAAATACTGACATTTCTAAAGCATTAGCATATTTGTTACAAACAATCACCAACTAATCCCCATTCAGAAAACTGTTTCGTAAAATGATTTTACAACATCTTCAGGACTACCTTTTTTTTTTTTTTTTTTTTTAAATTTCACGTGTGAGCATCTGGAGAATTCAGTTAGTGGCAAAAAATTCGTCCATACTATGAGAAATGTAATATGGAAATTATAAAAAGTTATAAATGTTCATAAACCCCATGGTCATCATAATGTAAATGTCCTTGAGTGCACCAAGTTGATAGTTCCTCATTAGGAATTCGTAATTCTTACTTCACAGGCCCATTGATGTTTTTAGTAACGTGGCTATATCTGCTGGCATACTCCCTTCATCACCTGTGGGTCAGAAAGTAGTATTGAAATTTTAATGTTGCATTAAAGAAATATTTTCTTTCTTCAAGTTTCTCTATTTTTGGTGAATTCTTAATGCTCTTTCAACGCTCAATTTGTTTCAGTGTCATGTCTATATATGAATATATGATTCCTATATATGTTAGGGCCTCCTCCTCCGTGTACCTGCTCATATTGCCACTAAAGCTTTATGCAGAGTATGCATTTGACTTTAAAGAAATATAAAAAGTATATGTGAAGATACACAGATATGGATATCTTGAATCATATTTATGTTCACATGGTATTTATGCCCAAAACATTTACATAACTGAGTAATGTAAGCAAAGACAACAGAATCCAAATCTCAACCAAAGATAAATCACTATGTCCTCATTTTTATGAAGATATGATGACTAAGTTATTATAGATAAAAAACAACAATCAAATAACCCTTAAGTACAGCATACAGCATTACCAATGAAGTATTAATGTATTCACTGTACATTTCATTTCCATATGTTTACTGAATGTTTCAATTAAATGGTACCCCCAACATCTAGACCTTATCAAAGAATAAGTCAGCATTTTCTAAGAAAACATCTTGTGTTAGGAGAGAGAGAATCTAGCAATACTTGATTTATAAAATTAGTCACTCAAATATTTAAGATGAACTGGATCCTAGCTTTTAAAAATAAGCTATTAAGCCACCTAGCGTTGATAAGGAAAATGGGGCCAGAGGAGACTTCCTGCTTCTACTCCAAGACAATCATCACAGAGGACACTGTAGCCAGCAGTCCCACAATTTGGAGCAAACTGGGACACTTCTTGCCTATCAGTTTGAAAAGCAGGATCTCCAGCACAAAGGCCATGGAGAAGATTCATTCATGTTTCCTCCAAAAACAGGTTAGTAGAGAAAGGTGCCCTGAGGCTGTATTTCAGCAAAACCCCTTTTTTGTGATTACATTCAGCTAGGCGCCTTGTTGACAGCAGAGTGAAAATGGTGTGGAGGCACAGTGTATGCCTGGACTGAAGGGAAATACGGACAGAGAGTGAATACTTCTTACAGGCCAGCCTACTCCCTGGTGAATTAACAGGGCCAATGTGCTACACTGCACTTCACTTCCTCTCCCACAACTCTCAGGACTGGTACTGACCTCACAAAGAGAACTGACAGCACACAGACTAGAGTCTTAGGTCTGGAACATCAGAAAGGAAAGTTATGGTAATACTACAAACATGAGCCAGCACTCATGTGCCCACAGCATATTCAGACCAGTGGGCTACCCTCCCTTACCCATCCCACCTCCCCAACATAGCAACTGCAAATCAGTTTTTAGTAAAACCAGAAGTCAGTAGAGGTCAACAACAAAAAAAACCCACAGTGCCACAGCTAGAAAGTAGCTCAACCCTCTAAGTTACTGCTATGAATGTCCTAAGAAAAAAAAGAAAAGAAAACCTAAAGTATCAAAGTAGGAAGAGAAAAAATACAAAACAAGCCTCAAAGGAGTTTATCATTATAAGGAGAAAGTCCAGAATTTAAGCACAAAAGTATTGAATATTTTCATATCCCTGTAAGAGTTTAAAACTGCCATGAAAGAAAATCAAAGAGAGAAAATAATGCAGAAAAGCAAGTTTAAGTGTAACAAGACACAACAAAATTCAGAAAAAGAATGATGTGAGAAATAAAACTGATGAACAAACAAAAAAAAGAAAGAAAGAAAGTAAAGTTTTAAATCTCTGAAAATAGCACATATTTGGAATATAAATAACTCAGGACGTGAGATAAAGAATTCTAGAGAAAATAATGGAAGCAGAATAGACAAAATGGGAGATTGAATTTGTGACCTTGAAGATAGGAATGCATGGCCCAAGAGGAAGTGAAAGAGAAAAGACAAAGAAAAAAAAATGAAAAAATACTCATTCAAAAAAAAAGGAAGTATATTAACATATACCATTTACAAGCTTGTAACAAGTGTAACTATATACACATGGAGACAGAGAGAGAGAGCATGCCCCTGCGGGTCAATGCACTACATTCTGTAACTCTTATTACACATGGAGACATTTAGGCCTTCCCAGACAAACAGAAGCAGGAGTCTGACAACACTAGATCTCTCTGACAACAGTTGCTAAAAGGGCTCTCCTATCTAATGAAGAGAAGAACATCCAAAAAAAACCTGAATAAACAAACAGTATCTGAAAAAAATCCTTAAAATAATCACTCTAAATGTAAATGGATTGGACTTGCCAATAAAAAAAATCACAGACTGGCTGGATTAGAAATAAAACAATTTTCTGTTGCCTCTGATTTCCAAACATAAACACAGGCTCAGAGTAAATGTCTGGGGGGGAAAATCCTGTAAGCAAATGGAACCCAAAAAAGGGAGGGACAGCCACACTTAATTAGAGAAGTTAAACTTCCAACTAAAATAGGTATTAAAAGACAGAGATGGATACTATATAATGATAAGAGGAACAACACATCAGGAAGAAATAACACTGATTAGGAAGAGTTAACACTGGTCAGTCTGTATCAAAGTACATAGAAAACTATTAATCTATCAAAAACCAGATACTGACACAAAACAACTAGAGTAGGTAACATCAATACTGATTTATTACATCAGTTCAACCAAACAGAAAACAATGAACTGAGTGATGAACAAAGAGTTAGACCATGTGGTTTTAATAAATATAGAGAGGGAGGGCACTGCCAGCCACAAAAGCTGAGTACATTTTTTAAAATAGAAATGGAACATTCTCCAGGGTTGACCACACACTGGGTCACAAAACAAATGTCAATAAATGCACAAAGCCCAAAATCCTATCAAGCATTTTCTTGGACCAAATGGCATCAAAAAAAGGTATCAACAACAAAATGAAGCAGGAAAAACCATTAATAGGTTGAGACTGAACAACTCACTCATAAATGACTACTGGGTTAATGAAGAACTGAAAGAAGGAGCTAAAAAATACCATGAGACAAGTAAAAGTGAGGAGACAACCTACCAGAACCTGAGACACACACAAATAGTACTAAGAAGCAAGTACATAATGTTTACCACTTAAAAGCTAGTAACAACACAAGTGTAACTACTGAAACAAGAAAGGGCTCAAATAAATGACTGTATTTCTCATCTTAAGAAACTGGGGGAAAAAATGAACAAACAAAAAGCTGTAGAAGGAAGGAAACAATTAAAACTAGAGCAAATAATTAGCTACATCAACAAAAAGAAAAATAAAACCATATGATCATATCAACAGATGCTAAGAAGGCATTTGTTAAGAGTTGACATCCACTTATGATGAAAAGCCTTGAAACAGTGGTGACAAAAGATAAAGTACTTTAACATGCAAAGACCATATATGACAAATCCACAGCTAACACCATCCTCAATACTGAAAAACTGAATGATTTTCCATTAAAATCTGGTACATGCAAGGATGTCCACTCTCACCACAATTATTCAACATAGCATTGTAATTCCTAGTTAGGGACAGGATGTAAAAGTTGTAAAAACATTAAGCTATTGCTATTTTCACATCACATGACAATATACATTTAAAAAAAAAACCCAAAGACTCCACTAAAAACAAATTGAAACAAGTCAGTTTAGCAAACAGGTTAATAAAAACAATTTACAAATATCAGCTGTGTTCTGGGCACCCTGGTGGCACAAGAGGTTAAGTATCAGCACTATAAAGCTATCTGCAGTCACCGAGCACAAGTTTGATCCCCAGCC
This sequence comes from Condylura cristata, assembly GCF_000260355.1. Taxonomy (NCBI): domain Eukaryota; kingdom Metazoa; phylum Chordata; class Mammalia; order Eulipotyphla; family Talpidae; genus Condylura; species Condylura cristata. The sequence continues at coordinate 3,820,318 of NW_004567113.1, forward strand.
AGAGAGCTGACCCACATAGTGCAGCAAACTCTCCTGTCTCGCCAGCTGCTCTCCTCAGCAGTGTGTTTCAATCTGCCTTTTTCACTTCCCACTCTGTCTTTGGGGAATCCCCTGCACCTCTGGCCTGTATCTCAGTTCTCATATGCATAAATAAATAAATCTTTAAGACCTCTCCTGACCCACCTGCTGCTCCCCTGAGCACTCCCCTCAGCAGTGTGCTCCGCTGATCTGCCTGTTCTGCTCCCTGCTCTGTATCTGGTGAATCCTCTCACCGCCCCTGCACCTCTGGCCTGTACCCCAGTTCTGTATGCATAAATAAAATAAATAAATCTTAAAAAAAAAAAAAGGAAGACATAAAGAGATGAAAAGAAATTTCCTGCTTATGGACTGGAAAAACTAACACTGTTGAAGGAGTAATCTTACCCAAAGTAATACACAGACTCACTATAATCGCTCTCAAAGTGTCAAGGGCACCTTTCACAAAACAGAACAAATATATAAAAGAGAACAAAACAAACAAACAAAAAGACTCCAGATAGTTAAAGTAATCTTTCCAAAATAGAGGAAGAATGGTATCATATTGCCAGGCTTCAACTATACTAAAAAGCTACATTAGTTAAAACAATACTAGAGCCTGGTAATAAACCCACACCTATATGAACAATTAAAATGTGACAAAGAAGCCAAAAAAATACAATAGAAAGGAGGGCAGCTTCTTCACTAAATGGTGCTAGGAAAACTGGACAGCCACATGCAAAAGAATGAATCTAAACTATCTCACACCATAGACAAAAGTTAACTCAAAATGGATAAATGGTGTGGATATAAGACCTGAAATAATACAATTCTTAAAAGAAAACACAGGCAAAACACTGGACAATATAGGTTTCAGTGGTACCTTTGTGGATTCATTTCCAACAGCAGGAAAAACAAGAGAATATAAAAACCAAGACTGGATCAAAATAGAAAACTTCTGCATAGTGAAAAAAAAAGTCCTGAAATAGAAAGACACCTGATAAAATGTGAAGAAGTATTTGCACATAATACATATGACAAAGGGGTGATAGCCAAGATCAAAGAACTCATTCAAGTCAATAAAAAGAAAACAACCAAATTAAGAATGGGTAGAAGAGCTAAACAGATAGCTCTCCAAGAAGTCATACGGATGCCCAGTGGGCACATGAAAAATGTTCTTCATTGTTTGTATCAGAGAAATCCAACGCAAAAATCACATCTGTGAATGGGGGTATCACAAATACCAGAAACTACCGCAGGCAAAAATGTAGAGAAAAACTGTTGGTGTGAACATAGGTTCATCAGTCCCTACTGAAAATAGTATAGGGACTTCTCAAAATATTAAAAATAGATCTATCATGTGATAAAAAAAATTCCACTCCTAGGTATCTACCAGAATATAAAAACACATATTTGAAGGGATAAATGCACTCCTATATTCATTGCAGCACTACTTACAATAACTACATTATAGACGCAACCTATGGTGTCAAGGACAGATGAGTGGATAAAAACCATGTGGTATATATACACAGTATATTTCAGGGTATATGAGCCATAAAAAGGCGAAATCTTGCCTTCTGCAACAATATCAATGGAACTGTGGGCAATAATACTAATCCAGGTATGTCAGAAGAAGACAAGTAATGGATTATTTCACTGATATGTAAAATGTAAGGAGATAAAGAAACAGATAAAAGTAAATTGAAACAAACCCTGGAAACATGGCTATAGAAAAGAGGCTACCATAGAGGAGTGTGAGGGTGGAGAGTAAGGTGTGGAATGGATCCAGTTAACTAGAGAGAATGACTGGGTTCCTCAATGGTAGTTTGGTGTGGTAACATACATCTGAAGAGGAGTGACTCTATACTTCTGAATCATATAGCATTTCAAACCAATATTACTTCAATTAAAAATATATAATAAAAATCCTTTTTAAAAGCTATTAAGACACTAAAAATAAAGGGGTAATTGGTGAAGGGAAAAAAAAATCCAGATTTTGACACTAAATGAGAGTATGTGTAAATAACTGTTAATTTTCTTGATTGACATAATGTTATGGCAACTTAGATTAATTTGCATATTTATTCAGTACTATGTGTGTTTTCTTCCTGACTTTGAATCAGAGATTAGGGTGAAAAAGGTAAATGAAGCAAACACTGCAAAATATTACAACCTTTAAATCATTGTACTTTCATATTAAGTTTTCAACAATTTTGTGAGAAAATTTCCACAATGAAAAGAATTGAAACTGTACAAAATTAGTTATCACATGACAGATTATAGTGGTTGGGGGAGGGCAGAAATGCCAAAACACATAACCTTTATTCTAAAGCAGTAGTTCTTTACTTCAGTATGCATCGGAAACACCAGGAAGACTAGACTGAGTGTGAGTAAAAGACACTGGTTCACTACTTTATGGAATGAGCCTTAGGAATTACATTGGCAGTTTCTCAGGATATATTGTTGCTGTTGATCCTAAACAGTACTTTTAGAACCTCTGAGACAGCTCTAGAAACAGAAACATTTGATCCCCCCAAATCATGGTCTTCACCTAGATTTTCATAATTTTCTGGCAAAGGGGAAATATAACATCTTAACATGAAATACATAACACACTCAATTCTCATGTCCAGTCAGTATAAAAATTACTGAAATGATACCAGGAGCAATACTGATGATAAAAAATCATTAGTTTCCAGATTAACTAGACATTATTATATTCTTAGTTCAAAGTTAATACTACAATTTAACTAAATTTATATATGAATAATTGCTATGAATTATGAATGGAAATAACTGAATATATTCATCACTTCTGTTCTCATGTGAAACAGCATTAAAATACCATGAGAAAATGGACTTTAAACAAAAGAGTAAAAGAAAAAAGTGGGGAGAGTTGCCAACAAAATTGCAAAGACAGGCAATGGAAGAATAAAAACTGACTTTAGCCAAACAGAAGGTAGGAAACACAAGGCAACCTCACTCGCTATCTGCCTGCCCACAGAGACCACATAAACGCAGGAGATGGGGCTAAGGGTGCTTCTGAAAGGATATATGTGGAACAACAATGGGCTGAAAAGGTAGGACACAGACGACTTGCCCAACTGAGTCCACCATCTGCTTGAAGTGAACAAAGTGGCTTACTTTTTAGACAATCTGAATCAGAGTTATCTGGGCATTAGGATAGTAAAGGACAGTGAACTGCACCAGAACAATAAATACCTGAGTGTGATAGCAACCCAGCCCGCGCCTGTCTTCCTCACTCTGAGAATGTACTTTGTAGGTTTATGCTACCTCCCTCACTAGCCTTACAGCACAAGATGTCAGAGGATACCATTCTGTGGAAACAAACTAGTCACGAGAAAAGAGCTACAGTTAAAGTCAGTTGGGAGTTTCCACCTAATTCACTCTAATGGTTTATTTAGAGACTTACTGTTAACATAAAACTATATAATTTAATGCATGCTAGCATTGCTAATTAACCTAGGTATCTAATAGCTTTACTAAATTAAAAGAAACTGCCCTACCAAAATAATCAGGAAACAGTGTTGCCCAAGTGGTATCTGCCCTATGATTCATTCTATAGCTTTTGTTGGATAATCTGAAACTGGCAAAGAGCTACCTCTATAAAAAGTATAGCTATACTGATCTTCCTATTCATCCTCACATTACAGGCCCACTTTAGTTGCTCCTTAGTTAAAACTTCTCTTAATCCAGCTTCCTGAACTTGGCATAGCACCCTGAAGTAAAAACTGCAAAGGAAGCAAATGAACTAATTGAGCATATATTCCTGTGCCTCTTTAAAGGCAAGTCAGTATGTATTGATCTCTTGGTACAGAATGCCTAACAAAACAATGATACATATTCAAAGTAAAGAGTCAAAGGACATTTGCTGAAATGAAATGCATTGTTAGGAATAACATATGTATTAGAATAGCAAAAACATTAATTGTTTCCAATTAAATTTAACATTAAATAAAAAAGGTGCAGAACACTGCATACAAACTTGTTTTAAAAAATACTTATACCCTGTTTATTTCTCTACATAAAATTATCTGGTTACACATAAAAAAACTGACACAGCAACTTTAGAGGAATGTGGCTGATGGTGTGGGAAGAAGAGCTATGTTTGTCCTTTTATAGCTTTTGAATTTGTTATCCAAAACACATGTATAATTATTTTAAATTTGTGAAATTAAAAAAATTATGTTTTTCAAAAATTTGGGATTAGAGAAGGCTTTTATTTGAGAGTTTTTTCCAAATACCCAAACACTTCAACCTGAAATCATTGTTTTTTAAAGTTGTGTTTTATTGTACTCTATTACAATACATATTTGGTGGCAAAAATGAAATTAACATAAATGTTAACATTCTCAGTAAGTTAATGTAATGACATGCATTTTAAATCTTTGGATTCATAAATATTACTTTGGATTCATAAACTGTGACTATAATGATAGATCCCATTTGACTCGAGGATAGCATTTTTCAAAATCAGTTTATATCAATTCTGGTAAAAATAGAACTTATGATTATAGTACTTTTGAAACTAGTACTCCAATTTTCTCTGATGCCATCCCTGACTGCATGCCATACCATGGAAGGACTGAGGCCATTGTTCTTTCACCCTGACTTACACTGCTAATTTGACAACCTGTCCATATAAAAATAAATATTGAAGATTTTGCTTATAAACAGCTTACCTTCATCTACTGTGGTCATGTCTTGCTCTAGTTTCAATTTCTGTTGGTTAATTTTTAGCATGGATTCTTCGATTGTCCCTTGGCTTATTAATTTTATAACTAGCACTTCTCTAAAGAAAAATAGAAGATATGTTGATTACTTTTTTAAAGTAAAAAATTTTTTGGATATATATAAACTTAAGTTCTCTTCAGAGTTTAGTAAGACAGTTTGAAAGCTACATGACAAATAAAACTGTAAGTTTTCTCTTTACTCAAGCTACTTAAGAATGGCATTTTCTGAATAAGTCACTCAAATTAATTTCCCTATTGGTCAATGAGAACAAAGATACCTGTTTTTAAAAAACCACTGATAACATTATAGTACAACAAACCGTTCTGGGTTCAGATAAATTCTCCAGTTTTTAAAAATCCGTAACGAGAAAATGACAATTACAATTGAAACTCATATCTGATAATACTGATACAAAATACATCAGAAGCCATGCATGCTTTGCTGAACATATAAAAACCTTAGGCAGGATACACTGACAGACTATATTTTAACATTCTCTACAAATTAAGCTGGCTTTTGATTAAAAATAAATTTCAATTGAAAACACTTACTTTGTCTGGCCTACTCTATGGCATCTATCTTCTGCCTGCTTGTCATTGTAAGGATTACAGTCAATATCATGAAGTATGACGACATTTGCTGAAGTCAGGTTTATTCCTAAGCCACCAGCTTTTGTTGACAGTAGAAATACAAAGATGTCCATATCGGTATTAAACTCATCAATTAGATGAATTCTATAACGTAAACAAATTAGATGAAATCTTATTAAATGGTGTATAATTAAAACTGAAAACAAGCATATCACATGGAAAATTAACTTAAAGATGTAAAGATAACATAATTGCATTGTTACTTTTTCTGCAGCTTTGTTTCTTGAAAGACTTCTCAATTCACCAACTTCTTTACCTTGCCATTTCCGTACCTACTGATTCATACCCTACTTCAACTGTTTAGATTTGATAAATTCCTAAAAGGCTCTTTTGTCCTTTACTTAATGACTACTGGCTTCTGGCTAAATTCTGCATTTAGCTTTTCAACCTTTCATCTTCTCAGAAGTCTACCAGTCATAGACAAATACCCCAAAGGAATTACAGATCTCAAGATCAAATTTTATCTGTATTATTTTCTCTTAACATGCCTTTAACCATTATTTTACCATCTTGTCTGACATAAAATACAAAAGATATAACGCACTTTAAACACATAGAAAAAAAATCACTCCTTTTTAAACTTCTGGGCATTTTAATATAAGACCTACTCAATTTTCTTTAAAATATCAAAATTCTAAGATTAAAGCAATCTTGATTTAACAATTAGGAGCTTCAAGTAAAATTTTATTTTTAAAAAAGCTTTATTTGGCCCTCCCTGGTGGCGCAGCGGGTTAAAGCACAGCGCTGAGAAGCTTAAGCCACTTCTGCATGAGTTCGATTCCCACCTGCCCCGGCCCCAGAGGTGACCACATGGCTCGGCAGACCTCTCCTGACCCGCCCGCTGCTCCCCTCAGCACTGTACTTCATCGATCTGCCTGTTCTGCTCCCCGCTCTGTCTCTGGTGAACCCTCTCACCCTCCACATCTCTGGCCTGTACCCCAGTTCTGTATGAATAAATAAATCTAAAAAAAAAAGCTTTATTTATTGACCCTCCCTGGTGGTACAGTGGGTTAGGATGCAGCGATGTAAGAGAGCCAACAGCCGCTTCAGTGCAAGTTCGATCCCCAGCCCTGGAGGTGACTCACATGGCATGGCAGACCTCTCCTGACCCGCCCGCTGCTCCCCTCCCTCCACAGTATAGTTCATTGATCTGCCTGTTCTGCTCCCGGTTCTGTCTCTGGTGAATCCTCTCACCACTAGTGTACCTCTGGCCTGTCCCCCAGGTCTGTATGAATAAATAAATAAATCTTAAAAAAAAAAAAAGATTTATTTATTTATGCATACAGGATGGGGGTACAGGCCAGAGGAACAGGGGTGGTGGGTGAGGAGATTCAGAGACAGACTGGGGAGCAGAACAGGTAGATCAACGAAGTATGCTGCTAAGGAGAAGACACTAAGAAGTAAACAATTCTAGAGTTGTTTCAAAATGTATTTTATGCAACTGAGAATGAAAAATTAGAAAAAAAATTCTCATATTGAAGATAATGATTTAAAGTAACCAATTGTAAGGCTCAAAGCAATAAAATTCTATCAAATGCTCTAGACATTTAAAATTCAAACATTAACTCTTACTTAAGGAGAAAGTAGAAGAGATTTTTCTGAAACTAAAAGGAAATATACCAACCTTTCAGATATTTGAGTCTTTCCATCTAATCTGAGATACCTATGCTGATGATGTTTTAAAAGAACTTCTAATATATCCAGCATCATGGTAAATTGACTAAATAATACAACTCTATCACCCTGTGAAAATACACAGACAGATTAGATCACTGAAACATAAATCATAAGTGTTTAATGATCACATGCTTCAATTAAGTAATTAAGTAAATTAAGTAATGACATCTAATATAAGCCTTTTATTTTAGGTTATATATAAGTTACTTTAATTTTTAAACTTCATCAGTAAATAGGAATAGCTACATAATATTATTTGGACTATAATCTTACAAATTCAAGTTATTTGTATATAAAATGCATAAATAATTGCAACATAGTAGCTTAAAATAGTAAGCTACTAATAGTTATTAAAGCAATTATTCAGATGTCACCAAAGAAATGAGAACTAACATTAAAAATATGTGTGTATAAAAGCAGTGATGAAACTCAACAAAAATAAAACAAGCCCATCAAAAAATGGGCAGAAGAGCTAAAAAGACACTTCTCCAAAGAAGAAACGCAAATGGCCAACAAGAGTATGAAAAAATGTTCAACATCACTTGTTTAATAAGGGAGATGCAAATTAAAACCACAATGGGATACCACCTCACCCCAGTGAGAATGGCACATCTTAAAACAACTAGCGACAAATGTTGGCGAGGATATGGAGAAAAAAGGAACTCTCCTGCACTGCTGATGGGAATGCAAACTAGAACAACCACTATGGAAAACTGGAGGTTCCTCAAACAGCTAAACATGTGAGCTTCCATGTGACCCAGCAATCCCACTCCAAGGTTTCTACCCAAAAGACACAAAAGCACTGACTGAAAAAGATACCTGCACTCCCATGTTTATTGCTGCTTTACTTACAATTGGAAAGATATGGAAACAGCCCAAACGCCCAAAAGTGGATGATTGGATTAAAAAGATGTGGTATATATGCACAATGGAATATTAAGCAACAACAACAACAACAAAAAAAAACTACTGGATGGTTTCACTCATAGCAGGAATATAAAGGACCAGGTGAGAAAATATTAAATATTAATAATGAACAGCTATATACCAGAGACATTTTATGGGAGTGGAGTGGGGAATGGGATCAAAAACAGTGGGGGGA
>NW_004567113.1:3829049-3833766 GCF_000260355.1 Condylura cristata
AAGTTTTAAAATGTGTGTATATTTATGTATATTGACTTTTATTGCCCTTGCAGAGGTTCGGTGGAGAAAAAATAATCAGAAAAATGTATGTCCAAATACATCCCACAAATGATCAAAAACAGTAGGTTCTAGAAACAGATACAGGCTAAAGCTTTAAGGATGTCAGAGCATGCCAGAAATGTTGTAAAGAATTTTAAATGAAAAATACAAGAGGAGTACCATTCTTTTTAAATACCTTCTGTTTCAATTCAGACAAGATGCATCCTAAAACTCGGAATTTTCCAGAATCTAAAATCAAATCCATGTCTAATTGGAAATTATTAATATGTCGATATTGTTTACAAAGTACATTTAATTCAAAGTCTGTCATAACTTCCATATCTTCAAAGATCAGATCAGGGTTAGCCTCACAATGTGTAGGTTCCTCAAAACAAAACAATTTATATTTCATAATGAACATCATTTATAAAATGATCACAACACCAATAAAATCACTCATGCTGATAAAAAATCTAAATAACAGAACATGTTAATGCAACAGATTTAAGAACACCTCACTGCTTAGGCACAATAAAGGGCAAAATTCTTATTATTTCAGAAATAATATATTAAAGTTATAAAGAAATGTGTAAAAATTGGTTCAAAATATTGTTAGTGAGGGTTCTACCTGTATCAATACTGGTGTTACTCCAATTGATAACTATAGAATTGAACGCTATATATGGGCAGAGGATTTCATTATACAATTGTTTTATTTTCTACATGTTTCAGATTCTCTGCTTAATGAAAGCTATTTTAAGAAAGAGAAAGAGGATAGGTGCTGGGAGAACTGAGGCAAAAATAAGAATGGCTACAAGTACATAAAATACAATGAAGAAATAAGTGAAGAAAGTAAAGGAGTACATAATTTTAAGTTTAGATCAGGAACTGACAAATCTTTCCTTACAAATATTTTAGGTTTTACGGGCAAATTATGCATGTTTAAAACTTATTAACTATACCACTGTATTAAGTAAAGCAGTCACATAACACTATGGGACCGGAGGTGATACTGCTAAGCTAAGTCAGTCAGAAGGAACGACAAATACTGAATAATTTCACTTAGATGTGGAATATACAGAAATAGAAAAAGAGTCTAACACCACCAAACCAATAACAAGCCCTAGAAATCTTGACTGTGGAACTGTGCTACAAGATGGGGATAAGGAATGGGGAAAGAAAGTGGGAGGGTCCACAATGAACTGTGGTGGCGCTCCACGAGTGTGCTGGACGGGTATGGGGAAATGCATTCACCTGAGGAGCTGGGCCCTATACAGTGCTGTGATGTGAAGTGACATTACCTCAGTAAATAACTTCTTATTTATATGTAACATATGCATATATATTATATACACATGTTGTATATTCTATATACATCTTACACTATATATAGATTTACATATGTGCATATATTTTTTAAGTGTTCCACTGTGAAAAATAAAAAAGGGAAAGAGAGAACGGGAAGAAAGGATAAGAAAAGAAAGGGAAGAAGGAAGAAGCTTTGGACAACATAGAAACAAAATAAATATGTTTGCTATATTTTTGTTTTTGCTATATTTGAAAAAAAATTATTTGTATGAATGGAAATCGCTATATTCCATTTACTATCTCCTGATATAACCATTCTTTGATTATTATGTATTCCAAATTACTCTGAACCATACTTTACTTTTTTTTTTTTTTTTTTTAAATTTTGCGGTTAAAGGGATAACATACTCATTAGGTTTGGCTTTTAGCTTAACAATTAAATTTAGTCTTTAATAATGTTAATAAAATTCTGTTAGCTTATTAGGAAATACTTACCTTTAGCATAAGCTGAGACATTTCCTTGAGCTTTTCAGGTGTGTAATATTGGCGATGTAATAAAGGATGGTTAGCCATTTTTCTCAATTGCATCATGACATTGCACATTTCTGTGTTTTTTTCTGTGAACAAAAGAGCACACATTAATAACAGTATCAAGCTGATAGTTTGTTGAAATACAGATCAACTTTAAAAGTTAAAAATGTTATCTTCACATTCCAGCTGAGTTTTAAAATAAGAAAATCCCACTATCATATGAGTAAATGAAATACAGGCCCAGTAAAGGACTATTTTTCACATAAAATTGTGAATATCAGATTTATACCCATGTTATTGATAGATTTTTTCAATCTGTTGAAAAGACCCAAATAGAGTTGTTCCTGCTTCTCTGACATTGCACACAGCTCAATTCGATCTTTCTTAGGGGGTAGTTGCTTGAGAACCTGAGAAAAGAAATCAGTTTAATATAATTCAAATAAAGAGAAAAACAATTTTTTAATAATCATAATCAAAGATATGCAGATATGCATTACCTCCTCTTTCACTCTTCGGAGAATAAAAGGCTTTATTATTTGTTTTGCATGAGCTATTCTCTCCTTTTCATATATACTTTGCTCATCAGCTGATTTCTAAGTAAAATTTAAAAATATTCTTTTAGAAATTATTCATTGAAATAAATACAAAACAGTATTGTACAACATGAATATCTCCCTCAACAGAATTAAAGCTAAGTTTCACAGAAACTCAAGTCACTTAGATGGGACTTCAGGTCTGATGCTGGGTTTACAATATACTTCTTAAATCTCCTTATGCATTTTGAGATTTCATGACAAGTAATTATATACTCTGCTTAGGTAATGCATGTGAACTATATATACTATTCTGGCATCCAAAAATCAGGAACAAATAAGTTATTAACTACCTACAAAACTGACATGAATAAAAATATGGGCAAGAGGCAGAAGGAAGAGAGGCAGAACACTTGGATTTATCTTCAGGAATGGTCTCCCAGAAAAAAATTAGTATAAGTGATATAAAAAGGAAGGGATAGTTCGTAGTCAAAACGATTAATTTTGACAAATTGAAGAGGTGGAATTTTATTCTAAGATGTAAGTCAGTCCGTTACATCCTATGATGTGTTAGATCATTTCAAGAATTGTCTATCACTAACATGTTAGTGACATTTCAAAAAGCAGTTAATTTGCAGTGGAAGAATATACTGACGGAAAACACTGTGCACTATTTATGAAACAAGAGAAAGCTGTACTTTTCTTCTAAAGTTAACACTGTAACTTTCAGAAAATGTTACTTTTGCATTCATGCACTTTTATCTCAAAATGTATTTTCTAGTTTAAAATTGTCCTGGATATTCTAGTTTTATCCAGTTCTACAGTTTAACTAAAAAAAATGGCTGCTAATTTACCTTACCAATTTTAATAAAGATGCAATGATCACCATCACGTTACTGTGCTATTAATTTAAAAATTGTCTTTTCTCTTAAAATTAGGGTATTAAAAAACAAAACTTTGGACAACTACAAAAATTTCCAGTTCACTTCCCACTGGCTATAGCTCACCTCATACAAGTATAGGGATATCAACTAACACTAAGAAAAAAAGAAACTAAGAACATGGTCCAGATAAAATACAAAATAACGTATTTGGAAGAAAATGTAAATTTACACTTACTGTTTTAGAAGAAAACATTCTTCGTATTTCACTGGTGCTACTACTAAACATGTGTGGCATAACAAAATTCAACAGTGACATGAGTTCTAACAGATTATTCTGTACGGGAGTGCCTGTGAGCAGCAAACGGTTATTTGCCTGTGAAAGAAGGTAAAATTTAGATTAGGTCACAACTGATTTTTGTAAGCAAGCAAGTTGTGTACCTGTGTCCCCATTAATTTTTTGAATTAAAAAAAGAAGACAAATTTATACTTATAACATTTATTTTATTAACAAGTTGGTGAACTATGGCTCATGAGAAAGATATTCCCAAAGAAAAGAACAAGTGTCAGAGGCTGAACAGCTTATAAAGCATGAAATATTTACTCTCTGGACCCTTAGAGGACAATTTTATTAATGCCTGATATAAATACTGTAGACACATTAAAAGACACAATGTAAAAATTCATGGAAAACTCTTACATTGATTGTCATAAGATGCTGGTAGCGGATAGAGCCCATGTTCTTCAACATATGGCCCTCATCAAAAATGGCATAATTAAGTTTCAGTCTTCGAAACAGACTACGATCATCAGAACTGCTGATTGCACAATTATACCTATCAAGAAAAGAAAAAAAAAAAACCAAAAAAACCTCGAAGTTTGCATATGTTTAAGGTCTAAGAAAATTTTATATTTTCTAAGATTCTTTTCCTTTTTTTTTCTTTGTTAGGATTATTATTATTATTTTTATTTTATAACAGTTTATTTTTACATCATTTTGTACATTTTTTCCATCTCAATTATAATCCCCACGGGTTTCCCATCACCAAGTCACCCATGTGCCATCACCATAATGCGTGCACCTCCTTCCCCACCACCCCGTTTTTGATCCCATTTCCCACTCCACCCCCACAAAATGTCTCTGGTATGTGGCTGTTCATTATTTTTGTTATTTTCTTGCCTGGTCCATTATACTCCTGCTATGAGTGAAACCATCCGGTATTTTTCTTTCCCATTCTGGCTTATCTCACAAAGCATGATCTTTTCCAGCTCCATCCAAATTGCTACAAAAGACATGTGTTTCTCTTTTTTGGTTGCTGAGTAATATTCCATTGTATATATGTACCACTTCTTTTTTATCCAGTCATCTACTTTTGGGCATTTGGGCTGCTTCCATGTTTTTCCAATTGTAAATAAAGCAGCAAT
>NW_004567113.1:3836105-3907457 GCF_000260355.1 Condylura cristata
GCCTTCTGGGATACCTATAACTCTGATTATTTCCTTTCCTAATGGTGTCAGATAGCTCTTGAAATGTTTCTTCATTCCTTTTCCTTTTTACTTCTCTTTTTCTTTTTTAATTCTCTTTGTTTCTGTGTCTTCGAGGGTACTGATTCGTTTTTCCATTTCATCTATTCTGTTTTCATAACTTTCCCCAGCATTTATATCCTTTAGTGGCCTTTTCATTGCCTGCATTTCTTCTATTTCCTTTTTTAATGTCTCATTTTCTTTCTTCAGTTCGCTGATTGCTTGTCTCATATTTTTTTCACTTCTTTCATTCGTTTCCTTCAACTCCTGGATGGCTTGCTTCATTTCATTTTGTTTGTGTATCATGATGATTCTGAATTCTTTAACTGGTAGGTTGAACAGTTCTTCTATTTCTTTGGTGGTTTCTGTTGCCTGATCTTTTTGTGTTGAATTTTCCCCCAGTGGACTTGCTTGAATATGTTTGTCTTCTTTTCCCCGTTGTGTATTTTCTAATACTTTCTATTCGCTGAGATACGGTGTTGCTATTATTGGCTGGCATTTTTTTTTTTGGATGTTCTTTCTGGAATAGCTGAGGGACTTCCAGACACTTCAGTTGTGGAGAGTATTCTGAGTTGTGCTGTTTTTCCCAGCCCCCACTGTGTATAATCGTGTCTGTTGTCTCAGCTGGTAACTGTCAGGAGACTCTTGTGTTGTTTAGCCTCTTCTAGTAACATGTTGAGGCTGTGTTTGTGGAAGGTGTCTGTTGATCTTTGTAGACTTCGGATGTCCCAGGGTCCCTCTATGCTTAGTGTTCCCGTGGTGGTTATGATGAATTCGAAGTGTTGTAGGTCTCCCTGGAGCTGGGCCTTTGGTTGAGTTGGTGGCTGACTTTGTTTACACTCTAAGTACTGTGGGCTTTTCTGGCTCCCAAGTCTTTGGGCCTCTGTTTTGGGGGTGGAATCTCCCCCTCCCCACAGGAGTGCACGGGAGTGCCAGAGGGCTGAAATCCTCCCAGCTGAGCAGGCTGCCAGTCCTCCTTTGAGCTTTCAGGGCTCTTTTTGTTTAGTCCAAATAGTCCCACCCAGAGCAGTGCCTCTCCCCTGCCTGAGGTCCTTTCACAGAGCCCAGCTGTATCTCTTTAACTGCAGGGTTTTACCACAGTTTTTGTGGGTAGGTGTGGTAAGCAGGTAGACCCCTGAGCAAGTCTCCCCGTTTGAGGCACTTCATAGGGCCTCTCTATGTTGAACGTGCCCATGCAAGATTATTAAAATTGCTGCATTGTCCTAGGGTTGGGCCTGTGGTTGAGTCCCACCCCCCGCAGCAGCTTGGGATCCACTCACCTAGCTGTGTTGTCTCAGTTTATATCCAGGGCTTTGTCGGGGTTGCTGGGGCAAAGGTCAGCAACAGGTTTGCTGCGTATCCTCGGGTCTGTGGTTCTGAGCTGCAGCCTTTTCCCACGATTTGGTTTCCTCTCCCTAGCTGAATTGTCTTAGTTTATCTCCAGGGTTGTAGCAGGGCTGGGCCAAAAGGTTGCTGAGGAGCCAGCCGCAGCTGCCACCTCAGGCAGTTTCCCTCAGCAGTGCTTCCTGGCATCCGGGTGCCTAGATTTTTAAAGGAGCTGAGCAAGTTGGAAGCCGCTGGTGTTCCCCGATCAGCGTTGCAGGGTTCAGCTAATCCTGCCTGTGCGGCTTCCCTTATGGAAACTCCCCAATCGCTGGTTCTCCCTCGGTTATTTTCCCTCTAGTGAGTCTAGGGCGTTCTCATTTGGGTTCAAACTCGTAGCATGAAAGTCTATAGTCCGTTTTTATATAATTTCGTGTGAGTTTGGATGTAGTCCTCTCGGTGTCTTTATTCTGCCGCCATCTTGTCAGTTCCCGAGCTGATTAGCGGCTTTGCATGGCACCCAGGTGCTCAGGATCGGGTCTGCAGTTTCAGTGGTTTTTCCCTCACCCAGGTACTGAGGATCAGATTTGCAGTCTTTCCGCAGCCTGGGCTCCACTCACTGAGCTGAGCCGTCCCTCTTCACCTCCAGGGTTTAGCGTGGGGCAAAAGGGCTCCTGCAGCCCACCAAACTTCCAGGCACCTGGGTTTTCCTGGGAGTTCCCAAAAGGGAACTCCACAATCGCCAATTCCCCCTAAGTTATCTACCTTCTAGTGAGTCCAGAGTGTTTTCGTTTGGGTTGAAACTTGCAGTAAGTAGTCCATAGTCCGTTTTCAGTCCTCAATTCTTATGTAAGCCTGGACGCAGTGATCTCGGCATCTTTACCCTGCCGCCATCTTCCTAGATTATTTTTCTTTATACATTTCTGATCACCTGCCCTACACAGCCTATGCTAAAAATACCAATGTAGTTGATTCCACTAGTAAGTCAATATACAAGCAATAAAATTATGAAAGCTTCAGTTATTGCAGAAGATTCAATAGGTATTTTCAATATACTTAGGAAGAGCCCAATTTCAGTGCCGTACATAATCTGCAACTATTACTATTTGTTTCATGAACTGTTATATTTTAAGCATCAGAAGAAGAGGAAGCGAAGACTTTTTCTTTAGAAAGTTATTAAACTAGTTTAATAGTTTACTAATGTATTAAACTAGTAGACTCAAGATATGTTAATTAATAGCTAGCAGTTCAATTATATATGAAAATGGAATTCCTTCTATTCAGAAAAGATGAACTTTGGATGAATTCTTTTAATTTTAGCCTCTTTTAGAAGTTAATATAGAGAAATAATAACTAAGCATTGACAGTTTATGTGAAGCTTTAAATAATTTATACAATAAATGTGTCATGAGAACATTCTCTGCTCAATATAAGTGGCAAAAAGTTACTCCCACATGATTATTCATTCATATGACTTCCATCCTTACTTCTACTCTAACTCAAATTTTAGTTCTACTCTAACTCAAAAATTTTCAATGAAAATAACATTTCACTATATTAACAGTTATTCATGAGTAAAAAATATAACTGATCTTGGTGGGCTATCATCAATTTTACTTCAAATGTTAAGTCCTAATGTAAGACCTTGTTTTAAATTAAGTATACAAAACCTTTTTATACTTAGTGTCAGTCAGCTGATAAGTTAGCAAAACACATTCATTTTTTGGTGTTATATCCCAAACTATAAAATGCTTGAATCTATAACATTAAGTTATTCCATTATTATCTATGTTGCAGGTCATACCATAAACTTTCCTTCCCATTATAGCTAGTTTAAATTTTTTTTTTTTTTAAACTTAGGGACTGTACACACTTCTTTTAAAAATGAAATATAGTTCTCAATACTTACGTGGTCACAATTACATTGTATTCTTCGTATTTACTATGAATGTTGTATCTAATTTGTTTACGTTCTTCCTGAGAACCTAGAATTTTAAAAGATGCACACATATTGTTATTACTCTATTTTGTTAGGATTTTAAAGAAATTTCTAGCTATTAGAGCAAATGATATGTTCTTACCATAGTAACAGAGCACCTTCAAACTGGGGCACCATAAATTAACTTCCCTTAACCAATTATCTGTGAAACCAAAGAGAGACTATTACTTGAATCTGTTAGATGTGTATATAATGAAATAAAAACTGTAATTTAACAAGTTCTACCAGAAAGTTACTCAATGCAGCTGATTTTTTAAGATTATAGACTTTTTACAATTTTGTATCTGTTGATGAAAAATGGCTTTGAGGTATCAGAGGACCAGATGAAGGATGAAATCATTATATTTAAAGGTGAATATTAACTTCCAACTTAAGGAGATGGATTTTTGGCTATATTCATACATACAAACATTCTCTTATTCTATTCTACCTCCAAATAAAATAACAGAACAGTAATTCGGGTAGGGATGAACTGTTTACTTGATAACCAAATAAAATTTTAATTATATATTTGAAAGTACTTGGTTAACTTAAATTACTCATTAAGTAATTTAAAAGGACTATGAAAATAAAACAAATGATCTTTTATCAAGTGGTCCTAGCCTATAATTTAAAAGGCAAATAATTAAATTTGTATTTGAATTATTTTCTTTTAAAAGACTTCCAGTAGTGTGTGATTTGGTGTTGGGACACCAACAGGGATTACAACTGAGATGGAAAAATGCATGAAATGATGTAAAAATAAACTATTAAAAAAAAAAAAGACTTCCAGTAGTTAATAAAATCATATACACAAAGGGGGGCAGCAAGCGCCCCCCTTTCAATCCCACAAGCCGAGAAATAACACACATGCAAAACACATCATTTTTCTTCTTACATAACATTACAATTGGCAAGCTACAGATTTACTAACCGATAGTTGAGGCTGGAACCACGATCAAATGAGGACCTTTATTATTCTCTTGATAGAGGTAAGCCAGGAATGCAATGGCTTGAATAGTTTTACCAAGGCCCTAAAATTAGAAGTTTAAACTTTAAAGTAAATTCAAAAACTTGGAAAATAGAATAAAAAAAAAAGAGTATTTCTGGGTTACTTATTTTTGATTCCTCATAAAGCAACTCTATGAGAATTTCTACTACATTCTTAGTTCTCAAAGACAGAACTGATCATAGTCACTGAGGATACTATAACTCATTTTAAAATGAGCAGGATGGGTCTTAATTGTTAGTCAATATTTGATATACATTAATATGGAAGATCTTAGCATTATATAGAAAGGATATAATTCTGGCAGTTGTTTATGTTAAGGAACTATTTACTACATACTAAGTGGACAGAGAATGATGTTCCAACGACTAATTAGAGCTTACTATAGGCCTATGTTATAACCCAGCAATTCCACTAATATATATTAAAGAGATATAAGAGCCTATGGTCAATAAAAAGATGGCTAGTAATGGTCACAGTAGGTTGTAACTGCCAAACACTATAAAAACCTAACATGAGAATAGATACACAAGTTGTTGCCCACTTAATATATTGGACTACTAGCATACCAAGAAAATGAAACAAGCTACTGTTACATATAAAAACACTGATGAATCACAGTAATTTTATATTGCACCCAACAAGCCAGAAAAATAAACAATGTATGTTCCACGTTTCCATTTAAAATAAGATTTAAAATTAAAATGATGACTGAAAAGGAATAGTTAGAAACTTTCCTGGATGACATAATTATTGATCTGGGTGGTCACATGAATGAAGATTATATAGTCTTTAAACTGTTTATGCATTTTACTGTAAATAAATTATAAATCATAAGAATGTTTATAATTATAAATAAAAATGAAATTTTTTAATTAACTAAACTGCCCTCTCCCCCCCCCCCCCAAATTCATCCACTGGCATCCTAAATATCGCTAACTACATTGGAAATAAGAGGAGGTAATTAAGGTTAAATGTCATTACAAGGGTGTGTGTACCTAAAGTAACAAGAATGTCTGCACTGAAAAAACTCAAGTGAGGATCCAGCAAAAAGACTATTTGTAAATCAATTATAAAGCCTCAGGGGAAGCCAAATCTGCCATACAGTGATCATACGCTTTCAAGCCTCCAGAACTGTAACATATTTTTTTTTTGTTTAAGCCACCTAGTTTTTGGTACTTTGTTGTGATAGCCCTAATAGATAAGATACTAACATATCACAAATGCTGTACTTTACATGTAATAAAAATCATTCAACACAAGGTTACCTGATTTTATACCAGATATAGTTTTATTTAGATAAACTTGTTTTATTAATACTGGTTATGAGAGATCAGGTCTCTTGGGAAGGATTAGAGAACTCATGAAAGATAGTAGGCAAAATCCAGAACTGATGCTGAAACTACTATATATGGCACATCTTATTTCTGTAACTTCTGAAATCCTGTATTATTATTCACTTTTCTACCAGATAAGGTAGGATCTGGATTTTAATGTATTTATGTTTATCTGGGGGAAGTCTTTAGGTACTAAAGTTTATTGGAAACTAACTACAGAACACACTATCTTCATAAATCTTATTTTGAAAATCTAATAGTTGAAACAAAGATGCACTCAGTAAATATTTTCTCAGTTAAATACTACTCAATCTTGATAAACACCTTTTTAAAAAGATTTATTTATTCATGTAAAACTGGGTACAGGCCAGAGGTGTGGGGGGTGTGAGAGGATTCACCAGAGATAGAATGGGGAACAACAGGCAGATGTACTGAAAAATACTGTGAGGGGAACAGTGGGAGATTATAGGAGAGGTCCACTGCACCATGTAGGTCAGCTTCCTGGTTGGGGATCAACTGGCACTGCAGTGGCTGCAATATCTTCTTAGTGTTACACTTTAACTATTGCGCCACCAGGGAGGGCCCTAATAAACATTTTAAAAAGTGTGACTGAAAAAAGGAACGCAAGGTTAAAGGTCAAGTTAACCATCTGGTAAAAGTAAAATGGTTGAAATGATGTTGATGCTGCTGCTGATAAATGTGTGGGTTTGTTTACTGTCAAGTCAAGGATAGGTATTTATAAGTTAAACTTGAAAGGCAGCAATAGAAAGCCATATATAGTAAGAAACTATTTAAGTAGTACTACCATAATATTTACAAGTATGCATATGTACAAAACACCTGCACAAAAATTAATTTTAAAAGATACATATCAAAAACACACTTCTTATTTTAGGATGGTGGAGTTATGGTGATTAAGGGTTTTTTGTGTATTTTTATAAAATTAATTTTTAACTCATTTATTAATTCGAATAGAAAGATAATAAACTAATTTTTATTGTGGTGGGGAGTGAGTTAAGAAAGAAATGGAAAACAGGAATGGAAGAGGCTAAAAAACAATGAGCTAAAAACAGTAAATGACAACATTAAAGGAAACTATCTTTTTTTAATGACAGCAAACATGCTTTTTTATGGCAAAGTCTAGTAATAGAATACTTACCATTTCATCTGCCAAAATGCCATTAAGTCCATGTTTATGTACCAATGCCAACCAATTCAAACCAACCTTCTGATAGGGTTTGAGTGACAAACTGGTAAAAAGAATTAACAAGGATAATAGATAATTTCTGATAAGGTTGAGATTCATAATGTATACAAAAGCTAAAATATCTAGGTCTAGTATTACCTTTTAACTTATTGTAACAAGCTATTTATTTATACTTACTTAAGAGAATGAGCCCAAAACATAGTACATTTTAAAATCTTCTCAAAATTTATTCTGTCTGATTTCATCTGACAATAAGAATTATAGAATTAAAAAAATAGTTCCATATTTAGTGATAATTAATACCAAATTAACTTATATATAAAGTATCATTTATTAACATTTTATTAAACTAGTATTTGTATGAGAAATATTGTACTCATTGGAATTTTAACACATTAAAAAGAGAACATTAGGACAAAAACATACGTACAACTTACTATTCTGCCAAAGGCGAATTTAGCACTTTCTAAATGCATTGCTTATAATTTCAGTAATGTTTAATTCTGGAGTGCATTTGTAAATGCACTTGAAAAATGTATACATATCTTGCTATTTCAAGATATCAGTAAATGCAAAGTAGCAGGCCAAGTGTCAAAAATCTTATTTGACTTAGAAATACAAAAATACATTAATTGCTGGGAATGAATCAATAGAGAGATTTTAATGAATGAAAAGTTTTTTCTTAAAGTTCAGGTGTTTAAAACTCACAGCAGTTATTTACTGAAAATCTAATCTATATAGACATACAATGATATTTTCAAATATTACACCCTATTTAACCCTTTAGCCTTCTACAAAGGTGAGCTATTATCATAATTTTAAGGTTAAAAAAAAAAACTGAAGCTTTATAATTGGCCTGAGTTGGCAAAGTGAGAAGGCCAAGATTTTTAATGTAGGAATTCTTTATCTCTTGGAAGATCTCTTATCTCTGGAACACCCCATGTTAACATGAACGACCTAGACAGTCATACCTGCCTTTCTCCAGTTTTTATCCTGTTGCCTCAATTCCTGTTACTCACATCCTATCTGCACATCATAACGGACATAAACTATGGTATAATAAATGATTAACAGGTAACAGGTAAAGGATGTGGGGAGGAAAAATATCCAATGTATGTTTCATCTGTAGGGATTATAATCTATGAAACATTACTCA
The DNA here is from genome assembly GCF_000260355.1 of Condylura cristata. NCBI lineage: Eukaryota > Metazoa > Chordata > Mammalia > Eulipotyphla > Talpidae > Condylura > Condylura cristata. The sequence goes on from NW_004567113.1 coordinate 3,844,173, forward strand.
TCTGAAAAAGTTAAAAGTATAAAGAGGGAGAAAAATCAACAATATTGCTCAAGATTTTATACTTCATTTAAAAAAAATTTTTTAGCCTTCTTGGCCAATATAATTTTGACATTACTATAAAGTATTAATAAAAAGAATGCAATATTACACATATTTGTACTTTCAGATCAAAGTGAATGCTAACATTGAAATGTTTACTATATTCCAGACATTATATGATGGTATTTACTTGCATGATTGCTTCATTTAATACACACGATAAACTGGATACTACTACTATTCCCATCTTACTTTTTTTTAAAGATTTATTTATTTATGCATACAAAACTGGGGTATAGACCAGAGGGACAGGGGTAGTGAGAGGATTCCCCAGAGACCTAGTGAGAAGCAGAACAGGCAGAGAGATGAAGTACACTGCTGAGGGGAGCAGCAGGCAAGACAAGAGATGTCTGCCATGCCACCTGGGTCACCTCCCTGGCTGGGGATCAAATTCATGCTGAAGTGGCTGTGGCTACCTTTTGCAGTTCTGTGCTTTAACCTGCTGCAATATCAGGGGAGGCCCTACTATCCCCATTTTACATGAGAAATACCGTGGGACTCCAAGAAGAAACTTTTCCACAGCCTTTCCAATGTCTTAGTCATTCCATACATTCAAGGTTCATATTTCATGAAAATGATGAAGCTTGATAAGGTATGCATATTTTATCATCTATAAATGCACCCAAGGGCTAGTATGCTATTCCAATGGAAATTTATTAAAAAAGTCAAAGAATATTTTTTTAAAAGAATTATTTATTTATTCATACAGAACTGGGGCAAAAGCCAGAGGTGCAGGGGTTGTGTGGGGCTTCACAGAGATAGAGTGGGGAGCAGAACAAGCAGATTGATGAAGTACACTGCGGAGGGGAGCAGCAGGCAGGTCAGGAGACACCTGCTGCGCCATGTTGATCACCTCCAGGGCTGGGGATCGAACTCACAGGGAAGTGGCTGCAGCTAGCTTGCAGTGCTGTATCCTAACCCATTGTGCCAAAGAATATTCTTAACAAACAAAGATTACTAAATTTCTTCATCACTAACACATACTGAGAAATGAGTCATTGTACATAAAACTTTTAATCCTATATAATCAAACCTCTTTTATGTTTTGATATAAAGTCAAATGTCTTGCCAAAGTCAAGAAGTTTCTTGACTTTATATGAACCTCACCCATCATTTTATAGATTAAAATGTAGTGGTTTCAACGGAATATTACTCAGCAATCAAAAAAGATAAATTCATGCCTTTTGCAGCAACATGGAGCTAGAAGGGATCATACTTAGTGAAATAAGCTAGAAAGAAAAGGAAAAATACCACATGGTTTCACTCATAGCAGGAGCATAAAGGATGAGGGGGGGAATGGACTAATAATAATAATGAACAACTATATACCAGAGTATTTTTACAGGGGTAGAATGGGATCAAAAATGGGGTGAGAGGGGCAGTGTACTGGACTATAGTGATGACACACAGGTGATCTGGTGATGGGAAGCCTAAGGAGGTTACAACTGAGATAGATGAAGGCACAAAATAATAGAAAAATGAACTATTATATTAAAAAAAAAATGTAGTGATTTGCTCAGAGTTAACCAAATTGTAAAAACTACATTATGGACTTTGTGAATTAGTTAACTATGCTCTCTTTTCAACTACAAACACTTTTAAACTGAAAGCTTTCTTCTTGCTCACTAAAAAAAAAAATAGTAACTTTATGATTTTATGAACATGAACAGGTTATTTTGAAATCAACTGTTTTGTTAGGTGTGAAAAATTCTTCCAGACAGTTTATTATGGTTTCTTTTTAGAATGAAAATTAACTAGGCTTAAATCTGTCAGATAAACTAGTTTCAAATTATTTTGAAAGATAAGAAAGGCCTGAAATAAAAACAACAGAGTTAAGTACAATGTACTGAATCAGTTTCAAATGCAGATCTAGAGAGACTTGTTTGTAACAGTTCAAATGCAAAAATGATTACAGACTAAGGTTTATGCTCCTTACTATGACAAGGCCAGTTGAAATACTACCACATTTCTTAGTACTAGTGGTAGCATGCGCTACTAAAATACTTACACCCTAGTTATTTTGAGCTTGTCAAACCACATCTGTGATCTTGATTTGCATTTATATCACTATCAAGTCGTTATAAAGCAACTGTTTAGGAAGAGTATCGGGCTAGATTTCATCAAGGGTCATCTTAACAAGATCAGAATCTTCGTGGATTTTGGCCAGAAACAACAACTAAGGTTAAATACATTTTATATTGAACATGTGAGAAAACTTTAGAATATTTTGTAGCTGACAAATTTTAGACAAAGTGCAACAACTTGAGAGATGGCTACATTTATGGTAGAAATAAAGTAGAAATACTGAGGCTTACCCTCACCATAGAACATTTCAAATTTCAGTTCTGACATTTTAAAATGATGTTTAAGAGACATGAGCACAGAGTGTTTTTTTTTTTTTAAAGATTTGTTTATGCTTATAGAACTGGGGTACAGACTAGAGGTGTGATGGTGAGAGGGTTCACCAGAGAGAGTGGGGAGCAGAACAGGCAGACTGACAGAGTACACTGCTGAGGGGAACAGCAGGTGGGTCAGAAGAGTTCTGCCACGCCATGTGGGTCAGCTCCCTGGCTGGGGATTGAACTCATGCTGCAGTGGCTTCATGATGAGAGCTTCATAATGCAGTGCTTTAACCCGTTGTGCCACCACAGATAGCCCAAGAGATTATTCTTGTCAAGGAATTATGGTATGTCTTATTTCTATTATGCCTATTGGTAAAAGGCAATTTTTCTACTTTTCAAATTCATAAACATTATATATATATATAGTTAAAATAATTTTGTACCAAAGTAAACTTTGCTACCAAGAATTCATCTTCTTATTCTCTTAGAGGAAGTTGCAATCATCAGTCTAACATTTTCTTCTGTGTTGATAAATCCTTTCTCAAGGCAAGGGCACTAAATGTTCCAATAACACTAAGCAACTGGAGAAGCCAAAATGCCTGGCTAGTGTGCCAAGGAAAACTGTTTGTTGTAACTATTAATCTTAGCTAAAAACCAAAAACCAAGACAACAAATTTCACCCCCTAAAAGTGCACTAAAATTAATAAATCATCTTATTAAAATCTAGAAAGGCTACACATACAGGTTTTTTGAAGTCTGTACTTTAGCTCCAATAAGCACTTAAAAAAAAAAAAAAACTGTTCCCTTAACTATTAAATATTTCATTTAAAAAGTTCTCAGTCTAATGGAAGAGTGGTCTATAACTTGGTTATTTACAATAGGACTTTGTGGATGTGGGTTTAAGAAAGAAATGTTTTAAATAATGCAATAAAGCACTTGGTTTTTTAAAAACCCAAATTATGATAAAATAAACTCAACTGGGTAAGTCTTGTAGAGTGAAGAACTCCCCATATCCAATGCTGTAGAACAAGAAGGAGCAGCTCCAACTACACTTTTAGGAGATGAATTTGCTGACATGGCCATAATTCTTTCTATGCAACAGAGATAAGAGCTTCTTTGTGGAAACTGCATCACGTTTCCCTACATCATCCCAAAGCACCCTAGAAGGGCACAGAAAAGATTGGCGCTTACTAAAGGTCAGTAATCATACCTTGATTGTTTTTTAACTTTGGTTTTTAAAATTAACCTATGATCAGTAAATATACTTTGGTCATTAACTTAGAAAAATACCAGAAGTCGATAACATAATCAAATAAGATCACTAAGTTTAAGGCGACCCTTGGTTCTAATCTTAAAGGCTTGTAAGAGATACTCTGAAGAGATATAAATCACTTTTAAGGCTGGATAACACTACACAGTATTATAATTCATTCAAATCATTTTGTTTTTAAGAACCTGAATTATTTGTATGTTTTTGTCACTATAAGTATACCACAGCAAACAATTTTTTAAAAAAATATCCTGAACAGTTCTGACTCTCCAAGCTACTTAAAAATAAACATATATAGGAAGAAGTTCAAAGCAATACCCTTATTGCAATGTTCAAAACTATGCAAAATGGGGTTTTCAGTTACAAAATGCCATTTTATTATACATTGCTGATTAACTGTGGATTAAAATTTTTAATGAACATTTAAGTGTTTTTTTTTTTTGTTTGTTTGTTTGTTTGTTTTTTTACAAGATTCTGACCTAGTATTCCACTGAAAATAGTTCTGGGCTTTATGTATTTCTTTAGATATATATAAAATCAAATTTAAGTATCCTTTTCATTTTTGATGTGTTTCTATTCTGACTTACATACAGAAGACTACCTTTTTAGTTTCTGTGATTACATATGAAATTATATTTCCAAGCAAGGATAGCATAGGTTATATAGAATCTTAATATCAATTGTCTCCTAATTTATAATACTATAATAAACTAGAAAAATCTGACCGAGGAGAAGGAATCAATAAAAAATAATTCATGAGACAATGTATCATTAAAAGAAAACCCTGGGTTTCTCTTTTAACATTAATGTTCCTATCACTTCACATTTTAAGTTCCCAAGGTATAAAACAGAAATAGGTTTGGAATTTTTATACAACCGAGATACAATAATTACCTTTGATTTAAGATGGAGGGTTGTTCTATATTCCATCCACCTCCATTTCCAGTAAGCATGGTAACTTGTTTTGTCAATTTATTTGAAATGTCTTCACATTTGTTCATAAGTCTTATAACTACATCCCTTTCTTGGATCAGTGTTTTACAGTGCCATATCAAATCTTCTGACAAGCCATTTGTTTTGGACATCTTTGTGAACTATGATATGAAAAGAAAAAATAATTTAATAGTTCAAGTGCATAAACAAAAACCAGTATCAATTTCTTTACAAGGGAAATAAGTTTGGTGATTTAAATTTTTATGAATAAGCTTAATAAAAAAAAAAAAGCTTTATCAAGTGCGAAGAGAACCAGATTCTTCATGTCCACATTTGAATTTCCATTTTTCACTTTTATATTCTACTGTCATCTCCAACTAATCATGTTGAAATAAAACATATTTTTCTCCTTGAAATGCATAATCCCACACTTTTATTTTTTTAACCATGTTAGTTGTTACCTTACAGAAGAAACATTGGAGCAGCTGCTAATGTCTCCTTATGCCTTAAAACCTCAGATTTACCTTTATTACCAAAGGCAAGAATACTAAATGTGGTAACTGTATACTGGATCTCCATTTCTGACATTTCCTGTGACTACTACATACTACTACTAAGTCTAATTTTCCATATTTAATATAAAATATTAATATTAAATATAAAATGTAAAACTCAGATTATTACTTGTCATTTTATATTTTACTCCTAAACTAACACTATTATTTATAAAGATAATGCCTGGATCAAATGTTAACCACCAATTCAATAATTTGATAAAACTGTCTTTAAAAAATCACTCTCAAAACAACATGTAAGTGGTTTCGTATGAAAATTCAAGGACTTTCTTTTAAAATGCATGTTTTTATTTTCTGTACCAATAACTAAATAATATAACATGAAGACTATAAAAAAATATTCTTAGTAAAGATGATTAGAAAGTCCACTATTGTCTCTTTAAAGCTAACAAACTTGGGTGAAGAAAAATGCCTAATTCACAAGTGAATAAAGGAAAGGAAAGTAAAACCATCTGTTGGAGTAAAACCACACATGATTTTGATTCATTCCATCTTAGTCAACATATTCTTTCAAGTTGCAACAAGAATCACATAAACAACTTTAAATAATTCCTGTGAATCACACTCCATATCCACAGAGAAAGTTAATAGAAACTCAACACTTACAAGAAAAAGTAAAATAATCTCATAAAAAATGCAGTTCATAATAAAATATTTTTCACATCAATCTTACTAATACACTGCAGGGCTGAAAACAAAACAAAATTTAAGCAACACTATGAAATAAATTATTTGCAAACATTTTCAGAATGACAACTTTTAAAGATCACAGTATTATTTATATTTTGTGCTTTCCAGAGAAAAGATTTATACACAAACAGCAGGGCAGATAAGAATTAAGTGTTTTAAAGATCTGAAGATCTATCAAATTAAACATAAAGCATCTCAATTTTTATACACATAAAATCAGTTTTATATCTATTGTAAAGTTTGTGTGTTGTCTATAAAGCAACAAAAATAACAAAAAATAAAAGACAAACATATACTGTAAGTTGTGTATGCCCTAGAAATTATTATACATCTTTTATTCATTAACTCATTAAATCCTCACAATGGTTAAGTTCAGTCCACCAATTCTGATAAGCAAACTGAGTTCAGGTTTAAAGTCACAAATTTAGATCTCGCTAGTTGTTACTGACTATAAACTAATATAAAATCTAAGTAAACACATATTTTAGTAAAATGTTTCACTGAATGATCAACTTGTTAGGATTAGATTCAATTATTAGTAACAATAAGCCCAAAATACTAGGGATTTAAATAAAAGTTTATTCCACCTCATATAAATGAAGAATAAAGGAAATAGTTCAGATATAGTGTGGTGGTTACAAAATCAAGGATTCTTCTATTTTACTGTTGTTAATAGCCTCAGAATGTAGTCTCCACTATCACACCAACATCTCAACCAACAAGGAGAGGCCCTCCAAGGGCACTTTTCAAAAGGCTGACTAAGGACCACTGGATAGAACTTTGTCAATGTACTGTAGATATCATCACCAGTCATCAATTTGTATGAAAATTCTAGCAGAAGGGAGTAAGGATAGAGAGCTGGGGAGATTGGTAAGGAATAAAAAATGATTTGACCTAAAAAAAAAATCTATCATGGGGTAAAACTGATAATGGGGGAAACAGTAACAAATGTTTTCTTAGCATTTTAACATACACACACACACACACACACACACACACCACTTCCACTGCAAAAATATTGGGAATATCTGTAATTAACATTTTTTAAAGGGGTCAGGCAATTGAATACGCCTTTGTTTTACTTAATACTTAGCCTGCCCCATAAGTTGGTTTAACCCAATTACACCTCACTTTTGAATAAGAGGACTTGCTTCATGTCATATAACTTATCAGAAAATATGAGAATTAAGTTTCAAAAACCAGGCCCCAAATGGCTCCAATATATTAGTACCCACTTCTTATATGCACTTATAAAAACCAAGGTACTAAATAAAAACATGAATGGAATTTAGAAACAAGAGAATCAACAAAAAAGAAACTACCAGGATGTCAGGGAAATGAGATGTCAAGGCTACCAGTCAGTTAGCCTCTAACAGAATCAGAGCAAGTCAAGAAAGACCTCAGAAGAACTTCTACAAGAGCTGAGAGAATACATGTAATGTCTAAAAACTAAGAGGAAATTTTAGAAAACAGGAGAAAAATAGCATTGACATAGTAAGCATACGAAAAATTAAGCAAACAAAAACCAAACATTGTACAAACAGAGAAAACAAAATTCTAAACAAGGAACAAAGTGTTCACATTATATAGTCTTAATAATGTGAATACTAAAATGTATCTTCAAAATTGCCATACTATTATTCAATACTGGCAAGATCATGGATAGGAAATAGGAATATGAAGTAAGTAAGTGAGAAAATATCTGACAATATACAGTCATTCATCACTGTTTTGGTCAGTAGAGCACATAATGGTAACAGTGGTCTCAATAGTTAAAGCAACTAATTTGAGCATTTATACGTCATAATGTCAATTATACTTCACGCACAAAATTATCTAGTGACAAATTACCTAAGGAAGCATTTCTCAGGAGTTAGGTGACATAATTGCAATAGATAAACCCTGTAAATAGCACTATAGATAAACAACTGTAAATAGATAAACAATAGAATAGATAAACAACTACCTAATAAACAATTGCAATAGAAAAACAACTGTAAATAGCACTATATTTATACTACCTAGAGATATGGCAGTGGTAAGAACCAGACAAAAGAGAAAACAGCCATAAATACTGGCAAAATAGGCTAGAAAAGGGATGGGTGTGGACTTTGGAGAAGAATGAGCCTGTAGAATTACTTAATATGTGTAAACATATTTTTAGGATCCCAATATTTAATTCTACAATATTACAGTTAGGTTTGTGTGTGTGAACAGAGAAGGTGGCAGTTTAAAAATGGTGAAAGGACAGTTCGCATGTTATTATTTTATAAAGACATGTATTTAACAATTCTGCAAGCTGGACCTGCCTAGAGGCACAGGGAGGTTAAAGTATCAGGGCTATCAAGCTACTGTCTGCCACTGTGGCGTGAATTTGATCCCTGGTCAGGGAGCTAATCCAAGTGGCTCAGCAGACCTCTCCTGTCTCCTCTGCTGTGTATTTCAGTAGATCAGCCTCTTCTGCTTCCCACTCTGTCTCTGATATAATCCTATCATTCAGATTTACCAAAAAAGGAGTTAAGAAATAGAAAAACTTTGCACATAAAAGATCTATTAGCAAATCTCAAGTTACTGATAAGCATGCATGCATAAGTAGATCAATGCACAATAAAGTATTAAGTAATAGATATCTGTGGTAGAAATTTAGTTATACTTTCTTCTTTGCTCTCATATGAACTGCATCAATTTTACATAAGTCATTTTTCAAAAAAAAAAAAAAAAAGCCTTTTTTTCCCTAGAAGGAAAGAAAGTATAAGGAAAATAAAAGTTGCCACTTGTTGGATAATTACCAAAAAGAAAAAAAAAATCAATATGGTCCTAGTTAACCATTTCTCTGATTAAAAATTTCAAGTTTTCACACTAAGAACATTTTCTTTTAAAGTCAAATGAAGTACTCCTCTCTCGCCACAGTGTGTCGCTCTTACAGTGTGAATATTTTTTAAAATAAATTTCTATAGTAAATTAAAAGCAGATTTATTTCCCGAACTACTATTTTGGAGTACAAAATCCTAATCTTATTACACTATTATAAGTACCTGGCAACAGCCTACAAAGTGCTCAGAATGCATGTGTTAAAGAATGGCCATCTATAAAATTAAAATCTGAATACAATAATCATGAAAATATGTATGTGGAAGTCATGGTATCAGTTATAGTGGGCCTTACATAACTTGAAGTGATTAAGCAGATGTCTGACAATAACCAGCGGGGGAAACAACTTAAAAAAAAAAATCTGTGATATAAGTTATTAGTAAACTGGGGTAGGGTGATGAGAAGCATGCAGTATATAATGTGAACTAAACCTGAGTTACCTTATTAACGATCAAGAAAAACTACACCACCGCTGATTTAAATTATTAAGAAAGTAGCTAAATATATTAAAAGTTTTTAGGGTGAGATATTCATGAATAAGCTATTCAAGAACATTCCATTGGTCATTATGTGTTACAACTCTGATTAAAGTCTGCAGATGCAGCATATTACCATCAGACAAAAGTGCAACCCCATCCTACTCTGTAAAAGACAAAAAATTCAGTTAAGTAAGTGATGAACTCACGAGGTCATCAAATTTGTGAAAGTGGGCTATAAAATTTCCAATTTTGCCATAATAAAAGTATAGTTTCAAAGTAATGACATTTCTGGCTTGCTATGTTTCAAAAGTCTATATAACTTAACAATATAGTAGTTATGACGAGTGCTTTATTGGTATTAATGAAAAAAACAGTAAAACGAAAATACTATGAAGAAAACTTGAGAAACTCAATTTTGATTCAAAGGAGAAATTACATTGAGCAGAAAGCTGTAAACATAAGACTATAGCATCTCACAGCACCTTACTTTTGAAAAAGTATAGTAAGTTTTGACAGTAAAGTAATACAGAAGACTGGATAATCTCTAGAAGTGAATAGCTCAGTCTAAGTAACTAGCTATATTAAATTATATATTTCCATTTAACATACACTGATGTGAAATTATATGTATTAACACCTAGAACAAAAACCAAGGATATTCAATTTTTCAGACTTTTTAAAATAACACCATTAATTATATTTAACCTACTAAATGTTATAGACACTTCAGTTTTAACAAAAGTCATAATTAAAATCTATTTCATTTTTGGACTCAGTATGCCATTAAAATTATTCATTTTAAAGTTCTGTTGATTTCTCCAACCCCTAAAATGAAAAGCCTCAAAGATAATTTTAAGAGTTAGACATTTGCTTGTTGTTCTTAATACATAATGCCTTGTAATTTTCATTAAGCTATGAGTGACAATTAGAAGTTCAAGTATTCTCATAGGAATTTTCTAAAAAAGTTTCAATAAAAACAAAAGTGAGTAAATGATACAGCTTTACACTACAATGTATATAATATTTACTTTCCTTTGGTATTTTAAAGCTATAATACTGTTCCATATATCAAATTTCCAAGTAATTGAAATTAGAATATTAAAGTTCTAAGCAAATTAAAAGCTAAAGCTTATATGCTGCTACTTTTGATTGTTCATTTCCCAAAACTCATCATTTACCTACTTATCAGTATAACAAGTCCTATACTCACTGAATACAAATAGCAAATTTAGTTTTTAATTGTTCTCCCAAATAGTCATCATCTACATGAGTGGTCAGCAAAATATATCATCTTTATGTTCAACTTTTACATAAGGGACAATATGCTAAAGGAGGCCTACATAGGTGATGTACACTACAAATTCATGTTAAGACTAATTTAAAGTATGCCAATTAATTAGTAGGGGAAATAAGCTTTCTACATGTTAAGTTACTGAATATTTTTTAAAAAGCATCTGGCACATAGAACTCTGGTATAATTTACTTTTACTATAAGATATTTGGGCAAGTAGTTACAGTGCCTAAACACTGGTGGAGATAATTGCATTCCTTGTTATATAAATTAGAATCCCAACAAGCCTGAGCAACCCAACTCTGCAATAACACAAGAGACCATTAAAGATTAAAAGAAAGAATAAAAGGAAGAAAAGAAGAACAAGAAAGCCCTTCAGCAAATACTTTAAGGAATAAATCACTCAGGCAAAGCTGAACAAGTTTTAAAAGAGCCCGCTTTGACAGATGTTCTCTAGAAAAGCAAAGGCTTTAGGCAAAACAAATGGCTTTATTTTTTTAGCTATGAAATACTAGTAATGTTTCCATATTTTTCAAATATTTTAATTAAAAAAATATTTTACAACCATTATTCAGAGAACCTTGCAGACACTTATCAAGGAAACTTATGCTCATATTTATTATCACAAGTATATAACTAATCACAAAAGCAACTTTATCCCCCGAATTAGGCAACAATACTTCTTTAAAATTTGTAAAGCAATCAAGTCATTTCATCTTCAAAAGCTATAAAAAAATCATCCATTCTGCTATATACACAGGGCCTATGTACAATTTATGTTATTAAAAACTCCACATTCTCAGAGAAGTTAAAATAAAATTTAAAAAGGTTAATTTCTTATATTCCTCTCTGTATGAATAAGATTTGCTGACCATTGACATTTATAAAACTCAAATACAGATTATCCTGGATAAAACTTCTGGAAATGAAATTCCATAAAATGATCATGCAAAGTGTACTTACCAGTGCTTATGTCTTCCCTTCACCTAACGCTTGAATTCTAGCTTCCACATACTTTTCTATCTTTCCAATTAAAAACGCTGCAGCCTGCTACAGCAGCATAAAATGGCCGCGTTGTTTAACCAAGAAAAACATGTTAGAGATTGAACTGTCACTTTTAGAAGAAAAAGAAAATAAACAATTGCTTCTTTTGTGGTGAAGCATAAAACACTTAGGCTGGCATTTTCAATCATGGAGCTCCCCTGGTCGTTGCTATTGCTCTTTAAGCAGTTGTAGTAAAATTTCTGCCACATTCTTGCTTTCAGCATGGTGTCTCAGCAGTAAAAGATCAGAACAGGCTAGCAAACGACTCCTTCCTAAATGTAAGCTCTAATTTCTTCTTCTGCAGTTAAATGAACCAAGTTTCTATGCAAAAGAATGAGTGACAGTATGCCCAGCCAATCAGCTTGGGTTTTTTCAGAAAAATCACCCCTTAATTCATTCAAAATTAGGTCATATGACACTATTTGAAATACTATTGGCTTACAATGAAAGTAATGTTTGACTCTACACAGGATAAGGCCACCCATCTATGCTTCCCTGGGATGAAGACACCTTGCCTATAAACGGAACTGTGAATTACATACACACACACAAACAGGAAAAAAAAAAAAAAAAAGAATGTAGCCTTACCAGAGCTTCCCAACTATTAAAGGGCCGGAGTTCTGTTATCTTCTGAGCCTTTTTCTGAGAACACTGAGGAATCAAAGTAAGTTCACCAATTGAAGCATCTTGAAGAAAGTGAAGAATTTTACCTTTATAGCCATCCTCCATCACTTCTTCACCACTACTATAGTCCTCATCTAGTGAACTACCGACATCAGAACCTGAATCATATTCAGAATCTTCAATAACTCTCTTAGGATTAAATACATTTTTTTTACGCTTCTTGTTAAAACCATTTTGTGGTTTCATGGAACATTTCTGCTTCAGTTTTGTTTTAGCTGCATTTTTAGGATAATTTTGACTTCTTGGAGAAACTTCTTTTCCATTTGGAAATTCACTTTGTGAGGCATATTGTACATCTGTGTAAAAAGAAAGACAAAAATAGAGGTAAATATAAATCTATAAACATCAAATAAGAAAAATATTTAAACATGTCTATTTTCTCTTTGAACATGAAAGAATTCAACTGTAAATTACTATTGATTCTTAATATTTTCTAAAAAAGCACTTAAGTATACTTTGAAGTTGTGAATTGAAACAGTTTAAAAAACAGGTTTTTTTTTTTTGACGAGTTAATTATAAATACTCAGTTTCTGTCAATGTGTGCTAAGACTATAGTCTGATGCCACTTTACAGGTACATCCAATACTGACATGTAGCACAAAAAGATATTCACGCTAAATTAAAAATCATCTATATATATTAAGTTTCTAGCACCATTTCCCTTCTATTTAGAGTTCATTATTTTATAAATATTATATTGAGAGGCACCACTACATTATCACTGATGAATCTATTATATTTTGTAGATTTCTAAAATAACTATAATTGAAACTACAGCCATGTCATGTATGAATTATTCTATAATTCATACATTTATTTAGAATGTTTTGCAAACTCAAAGGCCTTTTGGGCTTATGCAGATAATAATGTACATGTATTCGTGTACATGTGTAAAATAATAAGCAAAATGAATAAGGTATTTCTCAAATTCCTTTGTGTCTATAATCTATGTCTTCTGAATCACTTCAGTCAGAATTGGTGACACTATTGGCTTTCTTTTTCCACACAGTATTAATCTGTATGTCATTAAGATCATTGATAGCACAGAGTAAACTGATTTCATTGTAAAAACAAAACCCTAAAGTCACTGTGCTGAACTTTTGCAATTATAACGATCTAGTCTACCTGATTTTTGTATGTGGATATTCCGACATGTATTAAACTCACCCCTACTGTTTTCCTAACATTTAATTCTGTAAGTAGAGTGTGCCACTACTGGTTAAGGGACTTCCATCCATGCCAGTAATATTCTTTAAGTTTCTGATATTGCTGCTTTTGATACTCACACAAATGCATATTTGTATCTACACTGATGATCATGAGACACCATTAATTAGAAGAACTATTAAAATTTAAAAACCACAGTAATTTAAAAGTAGTCTTAGCTATCAATAGGACTTGAGCAATAAAAAAAGATAATTACCATTTAATTTTACATTGCTATAAAGAACAGAACAAAACATTTGGAAACTGATCATTTAAACTATCTTTACATCATTATTTCCAACATGTTATGTATTTCATTCTGATTATTAGCTAAAAGGTTTTTATTTCTTTTTATAATAAAATATAGAGTACAATGGAAAGCAAGCATTTTCTATAATGACATAAAACAGGTAAATACCTTGGTCTTCTGCAAACACTTTCAAAGATTCTAAAGCTTCTGTGTACATCCACTCATGTTCCTTGAGTACTTCCCTTAGTTCCTAGAAACAGGTCATTGATCTTTTTGTTAAAAATCTAAATTTAGCACCTTAGAGAAAACTTTTATATTCTTTGGAAATAATCACCTAAAAATCAATAGAACTTATCCTTGATTATGTTACAGTTGTTTTAAAGCTGCTTTACAAATGCTTTCTGTATGTAGTAGTTTCCCTTGTCCACAGGGGAAACAGTGCCCACGACCTGCAGAGAATTTAAAGCTGTGGACAGCACAGAACCCTTTATATAAAGTATTGATTTTTATTAAACATACAAACCCGTAATAAAATTTAATGTAAAAATGGGCAAATAAAGAGATCAACAATTAACAATAAAATAGAATGATTACAACAATATGCAGCATAAAAGTTACATGAATGTGGTCTCTATTTGATTGCATGTAATATTTTCAGAGTGTGCAATGGTAATTGAAACAGCAGATAAGGGAAGGAGGGCTACTGTTTAAAATTTCACTCTGCAAATACACTGTTCTTCAAAAGGAACTAAGTATATATTGTTTTACATTTCTACTCTCCTTAGGAGGTGCTTTATATATTAGAGGGTCAAATAGTGTTTGTCCAATGGAAACAAAACATCAACAGCTGTTATGCTTTTATAAAATATCAATTTCAAAACAAATTTAGTTTCAATTATGTAAAGAACCAGCATAGCAACCAACTTTTGAATTAAGCTAGCTGAAAATAAACAGATTTACCACCTGTGCATATGTTTGAATAAATCAATGCAAATATATTCCCAAGTGTTAAAAAAGTGATGTGTTCATTTGTATTAAGGAATGAAGGAATAAATGAATGTGTGATTAAATCAAAGGCCTTTTAGAACTGGCATGTTTGGCATGGATATTTACTCACTCAAAGTATTCTTCTCTGCAAGTAGAAATCATTTTTGAAACATTTTACACTGAAATGTAATACTGGATCTTAAAGCTAAAGTAGCTGAGCTGCAGTTAATGATGGCTCTATATTTGCATTTCATAAATGAGTTCACAACTGTTTTTACCATTATAACTGTTACGATTAGGCTATAATGATCCTGTAGGGAGGAAAAAGGTAAATAAATGACAAAGAATTAACAAATAGTACAAAAGCACTATATATATTTATATTGATAAAGGAGAATATTTAATTGGAAAAGTGCAAAATTCACCTTAAGCTTTTTACATGGCTAACCTCAAATACTATTTTGCAATGTAATTAGTTAGTATGCAATAATTAAATATCTATGATTACTCACCTGCTTATCAAAATTGGGAAATTCCTTTTGCAATTTCAGTACAATACTTTCCTGCTTTTCCCAATTACTGCTAGATTCTGCAGACTCATTTGATTCCTCTCCCTAAAGGGGGGTGGGGGGAAATAACTTAAGAGATCATCAACAATAGTTTTAAGGCAACTGCACTTATATCTTTGCTTGATTTTGAAAGTAATCATTTTCAATATCAAGAATCCAAAAATGTTTGCAATAGCTAATGTAGATCTGTAAAGACAAAAAATACTTCTGGCTTCTTAAGACCCAGCATGTCTGATAACTCACACTTTGTTCAGTGTTTAAAAGGAAATTAATATGCTATAATAAAAAACTAAAATTTTTCTCGGTGTTATCTCAATGAAAAAACAACAAAAATATTAACAATGCAGTACAATGAAGTCCCACAACTTACTAGTAAATAAAAACTCAAATCTTGGGCCCTCCCTGTTGACACAATGGGTAAGGACACAACACTGGCACTGTAAGCTAGCTGCTGGCACTTCAGTGCCAGTTTGATCCCAGGCCCCGGAGGTGGCCCACATGGTGTGGCAGACCTCTCCTGACCAGCCCTCTGCTTCCCCCTCAGCAATATACTATGTTCACCTGCCTGTTCTGCTCCCCACTTTGTATCTGGTGAATCCTCTCACCACCCCTGCAACTCTGGCTTATACCCCAGCTCTGTATGCATGAATAAATAAATCTTTAAAAAAAAAAAAAACCGCAAATCTCATTTATGCTTATAATTTAATGCTTCCCTGCAAATAACAGAGGAAAAAAGTTACTTTTAATCAGTCCTAACTCACAGAAAGGCTTCGTAATAATTACTCAATCATACCACAATGATAATAAAAAAAATTATGTGAGCTAAGTTATTATATAAATTAAAATCAATAAGGAACTGTGACTACTCATTTACATATATATTCTTCTCTGTGTCATTTAACTTCATTTACAGAAACTAGTTAGAATTCTACATTTAAGAAAAGAAGATTCCCTGGGACTATGCATAAGAAAAACCTTGTATTTTTGTCAATCAGAAAGCTCTATCTAATATGCTTAGGATTATAACATATGTTAAACAAGATAAAGAAGAATACATTCCTATAGTTTCTATTTACTTTATTATCCAGCAACTGAATGCTATATTTTCCTTTTATTACCTAATAAAGAAGCAACTAAGTTGGCCTTCCCTGTGGTGCAACAGGTTAAAGAACAGCACTGCAACGCTGGCTACAGCTCCTCAGTGCAAGTCTGATCCCAGGCCCTCAGTGCAAGTCTGATCCCAGGCCAAGAAGCTGCCCCACTGCTCTCCTGAGCATCGTACTTCGTCCATCTGCCTATTCTATTCCTCACTCAGTCTCTGTCTCTGGTGAATCCTCTCATCCCTGCCCCCCATACATTTGGCCTGTACCCTAGTTCTATATGCATAAATAAATACATCTTTTAAAAAGAAGTAAGTAGGCCCTCCCTGGTGGCGCAGCAGGTTAAAGCACAGCACTGAGAAACTTGAGTCACTTCTGCATGAGTTCGATCCCCGCCTGCCCCAGAGGAGACCCACATGGCGTTACAGACCTCTCCTGACCCGCCCGCTGCTCCCCTCAGCAGTGTACTTCATCGATCTGCCTGTTCTGCTCCCCACTCTGTCTCTGGTGACTCCTCTCACCCTCCACATCTCTGGCCTGTATCCCAGTTCCATATGAATAAATAAATAAATCTTTAAAAATATATATATTAAAAAAATCTTTTAAAAAAATGAAGTATTAATATGAGCAACAACATAGATAACATCGAAATTATTGTTAAATGAAAGAAGCTAGGCAAGATAGGCTACTTATATGATTTCATGCATATGAAGTATCCAGAATAGGTAAATCTAGAGTGACAGAAAGCAGACAGATGTTAGGCGTATGGGATGGGAGGGGTGGAGAGAAGAAAAATTGCTTTAAAGGTATAGTATGCAAATATGTCTTGGAATTAAGTAGAAGTAGTAGTTGTAAAATACTGTGAATGTACTCAATGCCATTCAACTGCTCATTTTAAAGTATCTAATTTTATGCCATATATTTTCCCTTAATAAAAACAAGTTAAAATACTTGGAGAACAGTAAGTATCTCTTGGAAACCTACTATATGGGAGCACAAACTAAATATTCAATAGGTATTTCTATCATTTGTTGTTTATTCTTGGATCCCAGTCTCTATTAGCTCTGCTAATCCCCAGCCACTGAAAATACCTAAGAGTCCAGTGGTTATACAGTTTGCATTATACAGAAGTCAGGTGAAGGTATATACCAAACCTGAGTCCCAATCTGTCTCAATGGGCCCAGGAGTAATAAATCAATCCTGTGGATACTTTTCTGACTCCAGAAAAGAGAGTTGGAACCAATGTATTTAGCACCAGTAAACCCCCTATATTAGCTCCCTGACCCATGGATTATGGGTCATTATTGGAAGAATAAAAAAATCAAAGGCATGCATTATAAATATCTGTTTTCATCAAAATCAAGGATTTAATACAGTATTTTGCCACCTTCAGTTTTATTTCTGTATCACTGTTGGAAAGTTCTTTTGCAGCCTTGCCATCTGCACACATGCTTCTTGTGCAACAGCTGATGATTTAGAGATTTTTTGTAATATTTGAAAGAGCAAAAGCAACCATTACTAGCACCAGAAAGAGCTATTTTTGCAGGACCCAGTGATTTCACTTAAGGTTTTTGTTTCTAAAGATTCATGTATAGGTTATTCTTGATTTTTTCACTCTATGGTCTAACCCAATGCCTGACAATCTTTCCTGCTCTATTTCCTTATGTCTATTTTTTTTTAAAAGATTTATTTTTGCATACAAGAACTAGGGTACAGGCCAGAGGTGCGGGAGGGGGGGAGAGCGGCAGTGAGATATTCACCAGAGACAGAGTGGGGAACAGAATAGGCAGATATGCTGAAATACACTGCTGAGGGGAGCAGCGGGTGACAAAGGAGAGGTGTGTCATGCCAGGTCACCTCCCTGGCTGGGAATCAAACTCATTCTGCAGTGGCTGTAGGTGGTTTCATAGTGCTGTGCTTTAACCTACTGTGCTATCAGGGAGGGCCCTATGTCTAGTCTTAATTGACTTCACAGCACTTGCAGATGGTCCAACTGTGCTTTTATTTTTGTGGCATTTTCTATGGTGGTCTGCAAAATGAATTGCTTAATGCCTACTGCTCAGGATATATTGCTATTTATTACATGTTCTCTTTATATTTTCAACATTTGTTTCAAGCTTCCCCTCAGTATTTCTACCTTCCCTTTTAGGTGAACTGCTTGGTATTTTAAAGCCCAAATACTTGAGATGACTGGGATATTTAAATAGATGTTTTTTGAAATAATAACATCACTAACAGGAATAGTAAGCAAAATACAACCTTGCCAAATAAAATGAAGCAACCGTCAGGGACAGCAAGAAATTATGACACTGGTGAACTATTATGTGATTTAGGTTTATGACCCACCATGCTAAAACTGAGCATGTATAACACCCATCAAGTAGAAATGGCATATGGAGACTGAGCTACAGATTAGGAGACACAAAATGCAAGTACATGTGTCTCAGACTCCGAGCACACCTTATTTCTAATTCAATGCTGCCTCTCCTTTAACCACTGACTCTAGCATTATCAGTTCTTTATGGTCAAATAAAGTAGTGAAAAAGCCTTGAACATAGTTTACAAAGGTTTTAAGATAACTGGCAGACTTAGTCAAAAGTCAATAAACAGCTGCTATAATAAAATCCCATTGAAGACAACAGCCCTATGTACAACTTTGGGCATCATATACTCTTGTCCATTTTGTATCGATGGAGAGGGCCAGAGGTACAGATCAATGATATATCATGGACATTGTAGCTAAGGAGAACAACGAGTGACCATGAGTCTAAGAAGAAAGTGTGTCAGACTTCTCTCACAGTCTTTCTGAGAACTGAATGCAAGAATAACAGTGTACCATGTTAATGTTAAAGAACAGGAGATTCTGAACAATTGGGTCGACAAGACGATCCACCTGTGAACAATGATAATACGTAGCCACATGGATGCTTACTCAGTGGGTTCATGTACAAATGTCCATGTGAACAGGGATGGAGGATGTGAATGCAGATAATAAGATAAAACTAGCCAGATAAAACTATCTGGCTATTGCTGCTGCTGAGTACTCAACAAAGCAAAAGCTGAGACTAGTAATGGATCCCCACAATAATATCATTCCTTGGGAGAGTCAGTGAACCACCTAGTGCCAAACTGACTGCACTTTCATCAGGAAAGAGGCAGAAAAAGAAACACACTCAGTATAAATTTACCTTCCTTCCCACATGCCAGTGGCAATACAAGTTATGGGTAGAATTGTATCCCTCCAAAACTCATGTTGAACATCTAGACCTCAGAATGTGACATTCCAAAATAGGGGGAGGTAATCAGGTAAAATGAGGCCACCATAGGAGACCCTAATCTAATGACTTGTACCTTTATGAAAAAGGGAAATTTCAAGACACAGGCATGTGTCTTTACATGTAATGTGAAGATGAAGGCAGATGTACAAGTTAAGGAACCTTAAAGACTGTCAGCAAGCCACAAGAGCTAGAAGAGACAGTTCAAACGATCCTTTGAAGGGACAAACCCTTCTGACACCTTGGGCATCTTGGACTTCACACCTCTAAAAATATGAGACAAACCTGTGTTGTTTACACACCCAGACTCTGGTACCTGCTATCATGGTCCTAAAAAAATAATACACCATATACAGATATATAGAAAGCATCAGTCATAGTCACTGTGACACATTTCTGACCAGGGAGCTAACTTCACTAGAAAAGTATATCAACAGTTTTAAGAACATGGAGCTCACTGATCTTACTATGTATGTCAATCTACAAATAGGTTGGCTTACATAATGAAAATTCAGCATATGAACTAGTAGCTGCCACCGTAAGACTGATGTGTTAGATAGGGTGCAGAAATCAAAGTAAATCCTTTGAATCAGCAATCAATACGATACTGTTATCCCACAGTCATTATTCACATCTGTAAACCAAAATATGTGCCTAATCTTTTATACTATAGTCATTCCTCACACCTAAAAACCCATGACAGAATTTTTACTTCCCATATTAGTTCCCAAGGGAAAAATTTTTCCACATAAAGGATACAACTGTCCCACAAAAATAAAGAGAAGGCACTCCACAAGTCGGGGTGACTGATTCTGAGCACTAAGAAACTGAGTTGTCATGAAAGCAGCCAAGAAGATTTTGTATAGTTTCACTGGCAATTATCTTACTAGTTCCATTCATCAATTCATAGTTGGGAATTCGAGTACATTTTCCAAAAATATACTTAATTATACAACTAAAATATTCCTAAAAAAATTTTTATAACAAGATAATATTAAATAAATTATAAAGAAAACAAAACAGTTTAAAATGAAGGACCAATATTTATTCTCTAATGTAGTTATGGCAGAAAAGGCACATTCATTTAGTTGAATCTCCAGGTCTGGTATTCTATGCTAAAACAGTTATTTTGATACTGTAATTTAAACTTACATGATCCAGTCTTTTCTTTTTAATAGATTGATCATCATTAAATTCTTCTTCTTCATATGGCTCTGAAGAAGAAGATAATTTCCTTTTCCTAGGTCCACCGCCTTCTAAACCAGAGAGGGAAGAACACTCAAAGTTTGCAATGATGTTTAAGCATCATTAATGGAAAACAAAGGCAAAAATGTTATGATTATTAATTCATTTATAGACAATTCCCTTGACATCAGACCCAGTACTATTTTTTCTATATAAACTATCAACTCAGTTGAAAGAAAAGTGAAGAGACATTCTCAGTCTCAATTGTAGAAATCACTATAGTTGTGCATGTAAATTACCACATTATTTAAAGCTATAAACATACATCTCTTAAAATGACAAGTCATTAGAAGCAATATAGGAAGAAAGGGTCCGCCCCAGTGATAGAGTACTCAGCATAAAGAGTTAAGTTCCCACTAGTGTAGTGTATCGAAAACGCAGGGACACCAACATGTCTACAATGGAGTAAGATTTGCACATGGCTTTTCTAAGCTGTTGTTTCATTAACTATTCACAACATTTTACAAAGTATATTAACTACATTTTACAAATGAGGAAGAGCTAAGCTTAAGTAATTAACATTCTCAACCTAAAAATCAGAGTAGAATACTAACAGGAAATTTGCATACTGGCATGAACAAAAGGAAAACAGTGATCTTATGAAATTATGTTACATAATTATACTTTGAATTACTACTTCTTAAATATATTCAGTTCCAGAAAACAAATTTCTCAGAGATAAAGCTGTGCAAATAAGAAAGCATCTACTAAAACTGAAAAGGTTTAAAGTTTCAACATTATTTATATCAGTATCCTAACCATATGCACTTACAGAAACACAATTATTAAAATAAAGAAAAACAAGATAGCTGTTTGGTTTTAAGTATGAAAATCCATAAAGTAATTGGACACTGCTAACACTTTACAGCAAGTAAGTACATGTTAGTATAAACATTTAGCTTTTTTGTTCATATTTATTTCATAAATGAATATTTTGCATATTAATTAATTTTAGCACACATTTTAAAAGGGCTGAAGTATAACAACCATCTCCATCTTCATCTATATATTTTTAGGGTAGTATTCTAAGGCTGAAAATAGCTTTGAATTGAATGATTTATGCCAGCTAACCCAGATATGTTTCTTTTCTTAGAAGAATAAGAGCTGTGTACTGTCAAGAAAGTCTTCTTTCACCTTAAATATTTGCTTAAACATTGTTGTTATGGTATAAAATCTTCATTATAAATATGAGTTTAAAAAATGCAAACCTAAAATTTCAATACAAAAGGTTAAATGAGAGCACGATTGTTACACATAATACTTTATGGTTACTAATAAAAATTTTATATATATCTAAAGAAAATAAGTTAATGCTTTATACTGAATATCACTACCATATTATGTTTCATAAATTCTCATCTTTTTTTTAGGAACACATAATCAATTTCAGAAAAATATGTAAGAGTGTAAGAGAAAAAAATTTTTCATCTGTAAACAAAACTTGAAACTTCAAAAAGAGAAAATAAACAAAGAACACAAATAGAAGTTTGGGGAAAAAAGAATTAAAAGATGCTCAACCTTCTTATTAAAGACAAACAATAAAATGCCTTTTTAATTCTAAGATTAAAAAGTATAATAAATGGAAGTACAAGAGCATAGATACACAGGTGCTTCTAGAAATTAGTAGTTATAGAAGTAGTTATAGACTGTCTAGAGGGCAAGTGAATAACATATTTCAGAATTTTAGATGTGTTTATCCTCTACTCTAACAATTACTTTTCCAGGAATTTATTCTGTATAGTCAGTGGAAAATGTTTGCTTAGGCCCACATTAAAAACTGTACCAAATGTTTAAAGGAACGCTACATTAGAGAAATTAGGCTCACACATAAAGACTTTTAAAAATAATATGGAAAGGTTTCTCTAACAAGTGAAAAGTTTGCCAAAAAATAATAGGGGCACATGAAAATGTTTTGCCTATTCTTATGTAGCTATATTTGAGAGAAATGGAAAAGTATATAATCTACTTACATTACCAAATTTGTATTTTTACCTTTTAAAATAGGGTAAGAGATTTGAATTTGTGTTGTCTTTAAAATAGTATTCAGGGGCCCTTCCTGGTGGCGCAGCAGGTTAAAGCACAGCACTAAGAAGCTAAAGCCACTTCAGAATGAGTTCGATCCCCACCAGCCCCTGGAGGTGACCCACATGGCGTGGCAGACCTCTCCTGACCCGCCCGCTGCTCCCCTCAGCAGTGTACTTCGTCAGTTGGCCTGCTCTACTCCCCACTCTGTCTCTGGTGAATCCTCTCACCACCCTGCACCTCTGGCTTGTATCCCAGTTCTGTGTGTATAAATAAATAAATCTTTAAAACAAAACAAAACCCAAAATAGTATTCAGGGCCTCCCTTGGTGGTGCAGGGGCTAAAGTCTCAGTGCTATCAAGCGCCTGAGTTAGATTTCAGGCCAGAGAGCTAACTCACAAGGTGCAGCAGACCTGTCTAGTCTAGCCTGCTGCTCTTCTCAGCAGTGTATTTCAATAGACCCACTTTGTCTCTGGTTAAATCCTCTCACCCCTTGCACTTCTGGCCTACACTCTAGTTCTTGTATTTATAAACAATCTTTAAAAGTAAAAATATTTTTTAAAAAATCTTCAAAAAATTTAAAAAACTATTCTTAAATGAATAGTTTCACTTCAGAAAACAATATATATATATGTGTGTGTGTGTGTGTGTATATATATATATATATATATATATATATATATATATATAAATTACTCTTCTTTATGTATGGTGCAAGGTAGTCATCTAGCTTCATTTTTTTGCACATAGCAGCCCAGCTTTCCCAGCACCATTTGCTGAACAAACTTTCTTTGTTCCATTGCATATTCTTTGCTCCTTTGTCAAAAACTAGCTACCCATAAACCCACAGACTTATATCTGGGTTTTCTATCCAAATCCACTAATCTGTATGTCTGTTCTTGTTCCAGCACCATGCAGTCTTTATTATGGTTTTGTAGTATAGTTTGAAGTCTGGGATTGTGATACCTCCATGCCCTTCTTTCCTATTCAGAAGAACATCAACTAACAATTATAGACCAGAGGCATCTTACAGGAGAGGAGAGGGAACAAGACCAAAACGAGGGTGGGAAGAACATATGGGACTATGGTGACAGCACATGGGTGAAATGGTAGTGGGAAGTACATGGGGATTACAACTGAGGTGAAAAAATGTACAAAATGAGTAATAATGTAAAAAATTTATAATATAAAAATTTTTTAAAAGTTACTCTTCTTTCATATGCAAAATGATATTGTCCATAAGACTAATTTGAGGTAAAACAAAAGTTCAATATCATGTTTGTGAAATTGTTCAAGATATCTTACATGTATTTACAAAAGCCTTGTTTCAAAAAGCATCTTAATATGTAGTTTTTGCATTTATAGCATATTGAAAGTTATGTCATTTTGGCAGAATAAATTACCTCTAAAGTGTACTATGCTAAAGATGTAAGTGATTGATATGCATGTTCCACCCATTCCAAAAGGGAGAATGTAAGTTTATTTAAAATACAAGAAAACCTTCTATCTTCTTTTCTTGGAATATGTCACGACAGCATTTTAAAAAGAGAAATATTATAAAAGCAATATTTAGGAATTAAAAAACAAAGATTCAGCTGAAGTATACTTTCAATGAAGGTTATAAAATATATATGTGCAAGTATTTTGTCCATTTTGTTTCCTTAAGTATAATTCTCTGTGCCTAAAATAGCATCTGGTAAGTTGTAGTAGATACACAATAAATATTCACTAAGCTAATGAGTAAGCTGAATGAAATAAGGTTCTCCAGAGAAAATATATTAGTTTCCTATGGAATAAAGTTAGCCTACAAATTTCTCAATAAAAATTACAGAATCCTGATATAAGAACAGTAATTTGTAAAATTTCCAAACCATTTATAATTCAACAAATGTTAGTTGACCCTACCACATTTTTTTTTTTAAAGATTTACTTATTTATTCATATAGAGCTGGGGTACAGGCCAGAGATGCGGAGGGTGAGAGGATTCACCAGAGACAGAGTGGGGTGCAGAACAGGCAGATCGACGAAGTACACTGCTGAGGGGAGCAGCGGGCGGGTCAGGAGAGGTCTGCCTCGCCATGTGGATCTCCTCCAGAGCAGGTGGGAATTGAACTCATGCGGAAGTGGCTTAAGCTTCTTAGTGCTGTGCTTTAAACCGCTGCGCCACCAGGGAGGGCCCGACCCTACCACATTTTAGGAACTTACATAAAGTAGTACACATTTGAAAATGTAGAACATAACTTCTATTCAATTTTCTATGATCAAATAATTGGATACTAGAAAAAAATCTGATAAGGATGGTGTCAGAGGAGGTTCCTTGATTCACAACAGCAGAATAGTCTGAAAGCTAACCAGAGGTGCTACACCCAAAGGGATCAGTGAAGTGGAGCAAAACTGAAGGTCCTGACAAACACTAAGGATCAACAGAACTCCCCATATGAAAGAAATTCATATTTCACTGAATAAAAGTGACTGGAGAGAACTGCTTAGAGGCTGTGCTCTGGGCAGGGAGGATCCCACACAAATTGCAAAGCCCTCTGCTGGTCTGTGGATGGGTGAAGTGAATGTTGTAAAGGTATTGACCCTTTGCTGAGGAGAAACATGCAGAGGAACAAGGGCATACCTTGAAGGGTGAGGCCCTCAGCAGTTAGGACAAAGACAGTGCACTACACTTACAATCTCTATCTACCAACCCTCAGAACTGGTACTGGCTTTGTGAGGTACAATGACAGTGAAGAATGCACAGAGTCAATGCACCGAGCCCTAGATAGAAAAGGATAAGGCACTGCCACAAATATGAACCAGAACCTTTCCCCAGCAAAACATTTCTAGCAATGACTGAACACACCCAGGTGCTTTACCCACCCCATTATTCAGCAGTTGTAAAATCAGGTCTAAAAACCTACAGAAACAGAGAAAAGCCAAAAAGAAAACTAAATACTGACATAAACACACATATAACCTCAGTGCCAGCTGCTGAAAAAGCAGAAGCAATTCAAATCTCTTAAGAGATTACTACAAATACTTAAGGAAAAAAAATAGTAAATTTACAGCAGCAAAATGGACAGAAAATACAGCATATGACATATTGAAACCCCAAGGAAACACACTTTTAGAAGGAAGAAAAAAAAACTCATCAGAACCTAAATGTAAAGGCATGATTTTTACCTTCCAATCTGATGCACAGATCAAAATTGTCATCCCAAAAAAATTCAAAGAATTGGAGAAAGTACAAACTCGTATGACACAATAGAATTGAGAAAGCTAATCAAAGAGAAACAACAAATGAATGGAAAAGGAAATGAATGAGAACAGAAATATAACTGACCAATAATGGAAATTAAAGCTTTAAGAAAGTAACAGTTGAAGGATCTAAAATGATCAAAAGATGAGGTATAAAACATTCTAGATGTGAGATTCTTGGTGGAAGTTGGGAGTCAAATAAACTTTTCTGCTTCTTTGTCAGAAGAATAAAGTAGTATACTCCAGGCAAGAGCCTATGCTGGGGCAAAATTGAAGCAACTCTGAACATCTGACGCTCCAGAAAAATTAGATGAAGATTTTAAAATGTGGGCAACAAGAAGGGCATGTAGGGAGGGGCATCTGCTGTGCTTGCAACCATAGTCTGCGGGTTCCCAAGGAGAGCAGAGCTACATACTGTGGGTTTATGAAGGATGTGGGGAGACCCAAGACTGCTGGGGGCGGAGCCAGGTGGACAGCGCACCTAGTTAAATTGATAAAGCTTAGGAAAGCGCAAGTTTCCCCACCAACTTGCCTCAGGATGGATAATGAAAATATAGGTATCAAGTAGACATAATGAGATAAAAGCTGAAGGCAGTGGGAAATCATGTAAAACCCAATCTACAGACTGAAGAAACACATGTCTGATAATCCAGAGAGGGAAGCTATTTCTGCAGTATCACAAGCATTAGTTAAATCCATGGATATTATGTTCATCAAAGTTGCCCCCCGCACCCCGCAAGACCCTCCCTCACCTCTAAAAGAAGAATTTGCAAGTTAGTTCTTTTTTAGATACCGCACTACCTCCACATACTTAATTCTTAGAAAAGCAAATTGGGAGACAGAAAAATACAACAAATAGCAACTTGAACCCTCAAAGAAATGCTACACCACAGAATAAATTTCCAGAAGCCAACCACAAAGACATGGAATTATCATATAGTCCTATCAGAGACAGAGTTCAAAATTGACATGATAAAGACATTTCTAAAAAAAGGAATACAAAGATGATCATCAAAGAGATATAAGAAAATTCAGAAAAACAAATATATGTCCTAAGAAACAAAATAAATGAGGGTGAAAAGTTAAAACTTTAAATTAAAAAATAGCAGAGATACAGGATGTAAAAAGGCTGAGAAAACCTAAAAACAAAGAACTCTGGAGAAAGTCTTGGAGGTAGAATAGCCTAAATGAAAAGACTGAATCAGTGACCACAAAGATTACACAAGGCACAAAAATACATCTATAAGAACTATAGATGTAGGAATATTGGGGAGGGTGGGGGGGTGCAGGGAAAAACAATAAAAGACTAACAGATATCCAGAAAAAGAGAAGGAAACAGATAAATTATTCGAGAAAATAACAAGGAAAAAACCTCACAAACCTGGAGAAGGAACAAAATACACAAGTTAAAACAATAACTATTTACCTACATGTATTAAAATCTATATGAACACACAGTGTAGTAAAATTCAAAAAGTTCAAGACAGAGAAAAAATATTTACGACAGCTAGGGAGAAGAACCATGTAACCTATAAAGAATTCTGATCTGACATCTCAAAAAAAAAAGGCCAACATTATAGGATAGTAAAGAACAAAAATACATGATTATAATAGTTAAACTGCCAACCTAGAATAGGCTACCCTGCAACTCTCCATCAGTTATGAGGAAGAAATAAAGGCCTTCTTAAGTAAACACAAGTTAAAGGAATTTGTAAAACTATACACAACTACCTCTAATACTGTGGAAAGGAACTCCAAAATTGAAGAGAACATCAACAAAAACTGAATAGGATAATAAGAAACAGAAAACTAAGGTCAGAATGACAGCAGCAGATTTTTACATTCCAGCAGTCATACTAAATGTAAATGGGCTGAACTCACCAATTAAAAGGCACAACTGACGGTTGGATAAGAAAATAGAATCCAACTTTTCTTGTTGCCTCCAGAAAATGCACCTGAGCTTCAAAGATGTACAAAGGCTCAGAGTAAAGGGTTGGAAAACAATCCTACAAGCAAATAGGACATGAAGCCATATTTGTGTAGATAAAATAGATTTCCTGTTTAACAAAGAGAAAGAGACAGACACTAAATAATAACTATGGGACAAATATATAAGGAAGACATGACACTCATCAATATATACTCACCAAATGAAGGAGCATCAAAATATATAAGGCAATTACTATTAAATCTGAAAACTGACATTGAAGCAAAGACATTAGTTGCTAGGGACTTCAACACCCACATTCACAGACAGATGATCTGACTGAAAATGATCAAGGGAAATAACAGTCTTAAAGAATGAGAACACAAGCTTAATTGACATTTATAGGGCACTGCAAACTAAACATGCAGAATACATTGTTTTGTCAGGTGCACAGATAACATTCTCCAGGAAGGACTACATGAGCAGGCACAAAGTAAGTATCAATCAATTCATGAAGATTGAAATCATATTAAATATCTAATCTGACAATAATGGTATCAAACTAGAGATTAACACAAAAAGAAAGCAGGAAATACCTCAAACATATGGAGACTAACCAATACACAATACTAATTGACTATTTGTAAATAAGAAAGTCAAAGAAAAAAAAAACAGTTTAAGATACATAATAAAGATACAAATTTTCAGACTTCATGGGACAAGCAAAAACAATACTAAAAAAAGGACGTAGAGCAGTTCAGACCCACATGAAAATACAAGAAAATTTCAAATACTCTACACTTACACTTTAAGGAACTAAAAGGGAAGATAAACAAACCCAAAGCCAATAGGAGAAAATAATAAAAGTCAGAGTGAGCTAAATGAAATAGAAATGAAAGACAATCAGAAAGATTAATGAAATCAAAAGGTGCTATTCTAAAGAGTTAAATATCCAAACTTCTGGGTCAGATCATGGAAAAAAAACTCAAGTCAGTAAAATCAGAAACAAAAGAGGAAAAGCAGCAACAGACATTTCTGAAATTCAGAAAATTCAAAGAGATTACTATTTTCCTGCTTTCTCTCTGTGGTTGATTTCTGGATTGATACCTCTCTAACTAGAGAGGTTAATTGATGTGCTGCAATGCTCATGAATTTGCTATCACTTCTTTTGTGACCCAGCGTACTCTATTGCAGAGAAATTCTGTGACCTTGAAAAGAATATACACTAAGCTTTTGGGGTTGGGGGTTGGGGAAGGGAGGGGTGCAGTGCCTTAAAATGTCTTAAGACAACGTGGTATAATTCTCATTGAAGTCTACTGTTTTCTTTTTAATTTTCTGCCTGGTTCATCTGTCCATTAATTTAAGTGGTCTATTGAAGTGACCTACCACTAATATGTTAGTGTGAGTATCTGTTTTCAGATGTCAATAGTTGCTGAATAGTTTCATGTTACTTCATTTGGTGTACATACATTGAAGAGTGCTAAGACTTCCCAAGGATCCTTTAATCATTATATAATGTCCATCCCTGTGTCTTGTTACCTTTTTTGTTGGAATTCTGATGAAAGTATGGCTGACCCTACCTTCATTTGGGTCCCATTTTCTTGTAGGATGGTTTCAAACACTATTCACTATGTTTATCTTTAGCACACAGACACATCTCTTGGAAGCAGCAGAGGAAAAAAAACTTACTTGATTCAATCATCCTCTGGTTGCTGACTGAAGTCCATTTGCAGATGGTGAGTTTAGTCCATGTACATTTACAATGATTACTGATGTATGAAGACTTATTACTGCAGTTTTGCTTTGCTGTTCTGGTTCTATTTATTTCCTGATTTATTTTTTATGGACTCTTTTTTCCTCTGACTTAGATATAACTCCTTTTAACATTTTGTATATGGGGAGGGTCATATTTGCCAAATCCTTTAGTTTATGTGTAACTGGTAATACCTTTATGCCCCTCTCACATATTGTCTTGGCCAGCAGTTTCTCAGTATTTTGAATGTGATTTCATTCTCTGCTTG
Source organism: Condylura cristata (assembly GCF_000260355.1). Classification (NCBI taxonomy): domain Eukaryota; kingdom Metazoa; phylum Chordata; class Mammalia; order Eulipotyphla; family Talpidae; genus Condylura; species Condylura cristata. The sequence goes on from NW_004567113.1 coordinate 3,874,296, forward strand.
CTTGTAGGATTTCTTCTGAGAAGACTGATGTAAGATTACGGGAGCACCTTCGGTGTTTATATGCTTTAAAACCCCTAACTACCTATAATATTTGGTTTTTATCTTGAACGCAATACTTTCAAAACCATGTGTTTTGGTATAGGTCTCACTACACTAGATAACAAGGGGTCATTTTAAGATGAATCTCCTCATTTGGGAAGATTTCCTCTATGATTATCTTGGAAAAGATCTCTTCCCTGCTGGGATAAACATCTTGCTTTTGGTATTAGTTCTAAAAATATTTCTTCATGGCTTTTTCTTATTTCCCTTCATAATTCCAACTGGGTCCTTTTTGCATTATTTTCTTTAAATGTCACTGTTGATCCTCCATTTGTTCCTTAAGCTAGCCAGATTTTTACAATGATTTTATTGTAGTAACACTGATTTGCATCTTTGATTGTATATTTTAGAGGTATAGATCTTCCCCATTAGGAATTATTATCACACCTATCAAAAAAAATCACCCACAGTATTTCAGCAGTCTACTGACCTCCCTTGCTACTGTATTCTAATCTTTTTCCATTCCTTCTTTACACTTTTGGTAGCCTCCGTTCTATATACTTCTAGGGTTTGTAGGGATTGTTTAACTGACCTACATATGACTGAGATAATGCAGCATCTCCCCTTCTCATAGCATAATTCTGTCCACGTCATTTCATGTTGCTGCATTTTCTATTTAATAGTGGAATAGTATTACATTGTGTGCGTGTGCCTATGTGTATGTGTATAAAATCACATCTTCCTAATTTGCTCATTGATCTTTTATCACCTTGGTAATTTCCATAACTTGGCTGTGGTCAACAGTGCTGCAATTAACAAAGGACTTCATATTTCCCTTCAAATCAAGTAATTTTGTATTCTTCAGTTAGAAACTTTGGAAAGAACTGCTGGGTCATGCGATAGATCCATTTTTAATTTTTTGAAGAACCTGAACACTGCTTTCCAAAGGAGCTGCACCAGTCTATATTCCTGTGAAAGGAGAAAAAGGGGTCCTTTTTCTTTACATCCTCACCAACACTTGGATTTTTTGATATGCATTATTCTCATAGGTAGTTTTGATATACAATTAACTGGTATGTGATGATTAGCATTTTTTTCATGTTCATATTGCCCCTATTTGTGTCTTCTTTGGATAAGAGTATATTTAGCTCTTCTGTACATTTTTTTGATTGGGCTGTTTTATTTTAATTGACTTACATGAGTTCTTTGTAAATCTTGGCTATCAGTTCCTTTTAGGATGCATAGTATGCAAATAGCTTCATACACTTGACAGAGTGTCTCTTCATTTTGAATTCTGCTTCTCTCACTATACATAGCTTTTTAGTTTGAGGTAGCCCCAACTGTTCATATTGTTTAGTTTTCCTTGCCATTGGAGACAAATCCATAAAGACATCTCTGAAGCATATGTTGTGGAATCTTTTCTATGTATTTTACAGTTTTAGGTCTTACATCTAAGTCTTTCATTTGATTTTTATGTATTGTGTAAGATGGTGACCTATTTTCATTCTTTTTGCATTTGTCTTTCCAGTTTTCCAAAGCTATTTATTGAAGAGGCTTTCCTTTACCCAATGAATATTCTTGGAACTTTATCTCATGTTAACTATTAATACAGCTGTTTTCTGGGCCTTAATATTACACTGGCAAGTATGTCTTTTTTGTTGCACTACCAAGCTGTTTTGCTTATAGCTTTGTAGCATAATTTGAAGGTGGATATGTGATACTGCCATGTTCCTCTTTATTGTCAAGAAGACTGATAAGGATCTTTTGTAGTTTCATGTACATTTGCTTAATATTTCTTCTATTTCTTTGAAGAATGTCATTGAAATTTTAATTAAGATTGCACTGAGCATGTATACTGTTTGTTAATTTTCCAATCCATGAGCAAGGAAACTCTTTCCACTTCTTTATGTGTTCTACTTCTTTTAATAACATTTTCACTATAAGGTACTTTTTACCTCTTTTGTTAAATACACTTCTAAGTGTTTACTTCTTTTTGGTGATATTGTAAATAGGATTTTTTTCCTTAATTTTTTATGGTTTTAGCTCATGGTTTCCAAATCAGAACACAGCTTATTTCTGTAAACTAGTAACCTGCTCCTTTTCTAATTAATTAATGACCCCTAATAGTTACCTATTCATTTTTTAATGGGATGTTTGGGTTTTCTATGGATAGTTTTATGTAACCTGAAAATAATGAGTTTCAGTTCTTTCCAAATATGAATTCCTTTTATATTCTTCTCTTGCTTAAATGCTCTAGAGAGTACTTCCAATACCATGCTGATTAATAACGGTGAAAGAACACACTTGCTTTGTTACATATCTCAGTGGATAAGCTTTTGGTTTTTCACCATTGAAAATGATGAACTGTGGGTTTATCATATATGATCTTTATTATTTTGAGGCATGCTCCACCTAGCACTACTTTCTTGAGGGTTTCTTTTGAAATCATAAATTGATGTTTTATCTAATGAAATGCTTTTTCAGCATCTACTGATAACAGTCATAAGGTTTTTTATGATCCTTTTACTTAACAGGTGAACTGTACTTTATTAATTTTTGTAATATGAACCACCTTTTTGTCTCTCAATCCAACTTGGTCATGAAGTATAATCCTTTTAATGCATTGTTGAATTTCATTCGCTAAGATTTTGTTGAGAATTTTTGCATCTCTTTTCATTAGGAAATAAAAAATCTGAAAAACCAGTTAAAACCACAGAAATTGAACCCTAAACAAAAATCCCCCCCAAATAAAAGGTTAGGCCTAGAGGATTTCTACCTATACCAAACCTTCAAAAACAATTACCTCCCTCTCAAACTCTTGTATAAAATTAAGGGAGAGGATATGCTCCCAAACACTTATCAGAAACCAGCATTATTCTAAAGCAGGAAAGGACATCTCTCTCTCACACACACACACACACACACACACACACACATTACAGGCCAATATCCCAATGAACATAAAAGCAAACAAAATCTTACAAACAAAAGTCAACAATACATGAAAAAAATCATACACTAGGTCCAACTGGAATCTACTCCATAGACATAAGGATGGTTCAATATTTGAAAATCAACCAACTTAATTCACTACATCAACAAGATAAAATTCAGAGAAATGCAGAGAAAACACTTGATAATATTCAACTTCCACTTATAAAAATTTAAAAATGGTGATAAACAAGATAAAACTCTAAATATGTCAAACCCACAGCTAACATGTTACACAGTTGTGGAATACTGAAAGTTTCCCTCTAAGGTTGAGTTATAAGACAAGGAGGTTCACTTTTAACACAATTTATTCAATATAATATTACAAGTCCTAGCTAGAACAATCAAGCCAGAAAAGGCTATTAAGAGGAATCAAATTGGGAAAGAAGTAAAACTATCACTATTCACAGATGACATAATATACAGAAAACCCCAAGCACTCCACTAAAAAACTACTAGAAACACAACAGTACCACAACAGACTGCAGGTTACACTATCAATCTAGAAAAATCAGCTGCATTCTTACATGCAAACAACTCTGAAGATAAAGAAATCAAGAAAACAACCCTTTTTAGTATCACATCAAAAGTATACGAAATACATAATAGTAAATTAAACAAAGCAACTGAAGGACCTGTATAATGAAAAATTTCAAGACGTTGTTAAAATAGAAGTGATTTAAAGACTTTAATAGAAAGAAGTTGAAAGATAGTTCCTGCTCATGGATTGGAAGAATTAAGACTGTTAAAATGCCATTTTTTTAAAAAGAAGATTTATTTATTTATGCATACAGAACCGGGATACAGGCCAGAGGTGCAGGAATGGTGAAAGGATTTACCAGAAACAGAGTGGGGAACAGAACAGGCAGATTGACGAAGTACACTGCTGAAGGGAGAGCAGGCGAGACAGGAGAGGTCTGCTCGGCCATGTGGATCACCTCCGGGCGGGGATTGAACTTGCACCAAAGTGGCCATGGCCAGCTTCACAGATACTGCTCTTTAACCGGCTATGATACCACGAGAGGGCCCTAAAATAGCCATCTTACCCAGAACAATATGCAGGCTCAATGCAATTCTCCTATCAAAGTTTTAATGGCATTCTTCCAAGAAACAGAAAAAGTATTTCTGAGAGTTTTAGGTAACCACATAAGACCCAGAATAGCCAAAGCATGCCTAACACCCACCCTTTCTCTGGCAAAAAGCAGGAAAAGAGAACGGTAGTGTCATATTCCTATACTTCAAGTCACACTACAAAGTTGTAGTAATCAAAAGTAGTATGATATTAGGATAAAACAGACACCCAGGACAATGGAATAGAATTGAGAATCCAGAAAAAAATTCCATATTTATATGGGCTGTTAATTTGTATCAAAATAGCCAACAATATACTTTGGAGAAAGGAAAATCTCTCAAGAAATAGTCTGTTAAAACTAGACAGTCACATGCAAACATATGTATCTCACATTGTACAGAAAAATGAATAACTGAAAATAGATTAAAGACTTGTTGCAACAAAAAACCACAATATACATAGAAGAAAAATAGATAAAATAGTCTTATAACACTGGCTTCAGGAAAGTCTTTGAGTCATGACTCCAACAACAAGGGAACTAAATACACTAAACAATATATATCAAACTAAGTAGCTTTTGCATAGCATAAGAAACTCATTAAAATCAAAAGACACCTTACTGAATGGGAGAAAATAAATGCACATCAAAATCTGATAAAGGGCTAATATCCAAGATGTACAAATAACTCAAGAAGACAAAAACTCTATAAATGGGTAGAAGAGGGAAACAGATACTTCTCCAAATAAGATACAAACAGATGACTTAAAATAGGCACATGAAATTATGCTTGCCATCATTTATCATCAGGGAAATGCAAATCAAAACCACAATGAATACCATCTAACAGCTGTGAGAATGGTCCAGAAAGAACAAGTGTTACAGAGGGTGTGGAGAAAAATGAACGCTCCTATACTGTTGGGAAGGATGTAGACTGGTCCAGCCCCTATGGAAAAATGGTATGGAGTTTTTCAAAATATTAAAAAGATCTACTATGTGATCTTTCAGTAATTCCATCCTTGGTATCTATTTGAAGGAACTTAAACACCAATTCAAAGGGATATACATTCATTAATGTGTTTGCTGAAGTAATATTTACAATAGCCATGTTATGGAAGTAAACCAAAAGACAGGTAGATTAAGAGGAACTATCTTAGGCTCCTCCCTGGTAACTATCTTAGGCTCCTCCCTGGTAAGCCACTTCCACATGAGTTTGATCTCGCCTGCCCCGGAGGAGATCCACATGGTGTGACAGACCTCTCCTGACCCGCGCTGCTCCCCTCAGCAGTGTACTTCGTAGATCTGCCTGTTCTGCTCTCCACTCTGTCCCTGGTGAATCCTCTCACCCTCTGCATCTCTGGCCTGTACCCCAGTTCTGTATGAATAAATAAATCTTAAAAAAAAAAAAACTATCTTAAAGCAAAACACACAATGGATTATCCAGGGACTATTAAAAAAATTAATTGTGTTTGCAATATGGACACTGAATCAAATAACCAGGAGAAAGACAAATATAGGATGATTTCATTTGGATCTAAACTATAATGACATAAGAAATAAATGAACAGAAAAATGTTAACCAAAACCAATCCTAAAATTATGAAAGCAGAGTTGAAGTTGTAGAGGTAAAGGGTTATAAGTGGTAAGCAAAGATGTCAGGGGCTCTAAGGGTCTATGATAAAAATAAGGTAGATAATTGTAGAGAGTTTATTATGGATCTGTGGGAACACAATATACCATTTTGCTGGTGTTATATGTAATTTAAAGTTTAAAAAAAATTGAAAAACTAAAAACACCATTTCGGGTAATGGATATCTATTCACATAGTGTTGATGAAAACAAACTGGCACATTTAAAAAAATAGCACAGAAATGCTAAATTTTAAAATGCACATACCCTTTTAATTTGATATTTAATTTGAAATTTAGGCTACATAAAAACAAGAATTTATGTATAACAATATTTACTATAGTACTATAAAATAAAATAATGGAAAAATAAATTCTAATAGAGGTAACTAATGCTTTGAGTATCCACAGAATATTATGCAATAATTTTTTCTAAAAAATGGACAAACCTGATTATAATCATGAACTATCTATAATAAATCATCAAATATTTATATGCAAATAAATACTATTATTCAACTCATAAAGCAATGTTTGAATGTATTCCTGGTGTGTACAAACATAGGAAAAGCTGAGAATAACATAAAACAAATTTAAGACTAGTTAATGAAATGTAAGTTTCCTTTTAATCTTTTAAATACTTTTAATTATTGTGACTACATGTTAATTTTTACAGGTTAATTTTACTTGTTTGGTATGTACAAGCTAGAAAAAAAACATTTACTAAAACAAAAACAAAAAAGGAGATGCTTAGAACATAGCACACTCCTGTTGCATTTATTTTGGTATTCATGTCTGGAATATGATGTAAATACTTATTAAATAAGAGAATGCTATTATCTGGTAGGACATTTCTCAACAGAGTATGCTTCTACTGATTCAAATTTGCTTATCTATAACTAAAACTAGATTATAATCAGAAAGGACACGTAAAAAGTGAGAAAATATACCTTCTAAGACTTCACTGTTATGAGATTTGATCTGTAAAAAACAAGTAAAATTACCAATGAATATTTGTCCCCCCTCCCCCCAATTTGGGGAGGGATGTGAGTGATGAGAGAGGGAAATCAACTTGAAAAATTTGGTTCCCAGATAGCTATATGCCCTCAGGATTAAGTCACTTAAACCTTCTTAAGCTTCAATCTCTAGAAAAAAACAGATACTTCATAAGGTTCCTGTAAGAATGCAAGAAAATGCTTGGTAAATTATAGAGCATATTAACATGGAAAAGATATTTGTATTGTACAGATAATATTGTAACACAATTGGAAACAAAATCAGGCATACCTGCATCACCAAACATCAGCAAGGCAGCAGCAATGGCTCCATCCATAGTACTGGTTGAGTCAATCAACTACCAATAAGAAAAAGACTTTTAAAAATAACACTTTAAGATTTATTTTAAAGTTAACAAAATACTGAGAATATCAAATATTCAAAATATACTTTTATTTGTAATAAAGTTTATTAAATGCTTTTTTGAAAACCTGGCTTATCTACAAAGTCCCCAAGTTTCCTAAGCATTATATTAAGGTCTATCTTAATGTTTTTTTTTTTTGTTTTAACTTTTTTGTTATTTCCACATCCTATTTATGCATCTAGTCACTAGAAGTGGGAGTAGAGGGGAAAGAAAGGGAGGCCAATAGTCATTTATGTTATTCCTTTTTCACTTCTGAAAACCTAAGCCACAATTCTGTTGTCCTTTTAAAAAAATCTAATACTAAAATGAGTGGGATCAAGGACTCGATTCTTACTATATTTCTGAACTGCTTGAATTTGTTCCAGAACATCAATAATTAAGAAACTTACATAATTAAGTTTCAAGGTACCATTGTACCAAATGTTCTGTAACATTTGGGTTTCAGAAGAAACTAAAATATAGTAAGATGAGTAACTTACTCTAAAAAGATTTTTATTATATATGCTATTTCATTAAATAGTTTCAAATTAGATGCTTTCTTCTTAAGTAGGTTTCTGACTGTTGGACATTTAGATATCCTTTAAGTTTGTTTCCAGTTTCAAAACTACCTAAGCAAATTCTTACCAAAGTCAGGACTAAAGTTATATTTTAAAACTTTTTGAATTTTTTGGGCCCTCCCTGGTGGCGCAACAGATTAAACACAGCAGTAGGAAGCTATCACAGCCACTGCAGCACAAATTCTATTTCCATCAGGGAGGTGACCCACATGGTGTGGCAGACTTCTGACCCACCCGCTCTCCCCTCAACAGTGTATTTTCAGGCGATCTGCCTGTTCTGCTTCCTACTCTCTCTGGTGAATTCTCTCACTCTGCCTGCACCTCTGGCCTGTGCCCCAGTTCTTGTTTGCATAAATAAATCTTTTTTTTTAAAGTTTTGGGGTCCTCCCGTTGGCGCAGTGCATTAGGGCGCAGTACCGCAATCTAGCCACAGCCACTTTAGTGCGAGGTTGATCTCCAGCACCGGAGGTGACCCACATGCTGCAGCAACCCTCTCCTGTCTCATCAGCTGCTCCCCTCAGCAGTGTAACTATACCTGTTCTGCTCCCTGCTCTGTCTCTCATGAATCCTCTCTGGCCTATACCCCAGAGTTCTGTATGTATAAATAAATAAGTAAATCTTTAGGGAAAAAAGTTTTGAATTTTTATTTGGGTGGATCTGAAAGACTTTATTATTTTATAAACATCACTTTTAAATCTCTTGAAGTGATGAGGATCAATTGTAATATAGATTACTTCAAGAAGACTGCTTTAGAGAGTGGTACTCTAAAACTATCAGTATTTCAAGATGCAAATTAATGAAACAAATACAAATAAGGCGTATCAATCCAAATTTCTCACTGTAATCATAAAATTAGAGGTAAATACTCCTCAAATGTGTTTACAAGGTAAAAATGCTCTTTTATATGAAAATCTGGCAATCACCAAAAACCTTATTGGTGGCACAGGAGTTAGCGTCAGCACTATCAAGCTATTGCCAGCTCCTACAGCGAAAGGCCTGAGTTCTATCCCTAGCTAGTGAGCTAATACACATGGAACAGCAGACCTCTCCTGTCTCACCTGCTGCTCCACTCAGCAGTGTATTTCAGTGGGTCCATCTATGGTGCTTCCTACTCTGTCCCTACTGAATCCCCTCATGCCCTGCACTTCTGCACCTCTGGTCTAGACCCCAGTTCTTATATGCATAAATAAATAAAACAAATCTTTAAAAAAAAACAAAACCTGGCAATTAAGCTGAAGTATTTTTAAAGTGAGGTTTGTTCCTTTACATTGAATTTTAACACCCATCATGTTTATTCTACTGGATACTTTTTTCCAACACTATTAAGTAACCCTTGTAGCTATGAGTGGCTACATTTTCCTGTCTTTACTAGGGCAAAGAAAAAAAAAAAAATCACATCAGAGGTAAATAACCCATTAGAGGAAAATGTAGTCCCAAGATAACACTAAGGTCTAGTTTAGCTAATAGTAAGAAGATATCAAAAGGATCTAGAGGAAAAAAAGGTTAAGTGCTAAGAATAGGAGAATAGGAACAATTCTACACTGAAGAGCTCAAAGTAGCTGGTCCAGGACCATCTTTAATTCAGACATGCTTTGTTCGGCCTATATGTTAGTTTTGTTTTTGTCTCTTATAGTTAGATACCATAAAAATAAATGAAGTACTTATGTAAGATAGTGAACCTCCTCATCTAGTGCTTATGAAATATCGAAAACAAATGAATCTATAAAGACAGAGATTAATGGTGCCTCAGGCTGAGGGACGGAAATGAGGAGTGATTGTTATCGGTTGTAATATTTATATTTGAAGAATTAAGATATTCTAAAATTAGATTAATTGTTCAGCACTAATTGTTCAGCTTTGTAAACATGCTAAAACCAACAAATAACGCACTTTAAATATGTGATTCTTTACAGCACAAAAATTATAGCATTTATGAACACTATTAATGATCAACAATAAATAAAAACCAAGATTTTTCATTTTATTAGAAAAAATCTGATAAAAATGGGTTATAACTGATATCACATGAGCGTATCCTGCTGGACTAAGGAATAACTACACTTTCTAAAATACTGCTTGTACTATAATGGTAAGTTTGTGTCCCTAACTCTCAAAGTTATCTGCCCATCTCACACAGATATGGTATCTTCTAGCCTCAGACTGGGGGAGAATTGGATTGCAGGTGGTGGTGAAACATACAAAGGTGAAGAAACCATGAACCTGCAATCAAATGATTCTACTGAGATCATTAACCAATAAGAGGCAGAACTATGGGTAAACTGTTTACTAAATTTATTCTCAACCACACACTAAACTGAATTTTTATTCTTATATCAAGTGATTACTAGAGGCATCCCTTGTGGCCTAGAGGATAAGTCTCAACACCATCACTACTACACTGAGTTTAATCCCTAGTCAGGGAGTTAACCTTCATAGGATGCAGTGGACCTCTCCTGCCTCACTGCTTCTCCCCTTAGCAGTGTATTTCAGTAAATTCATCTGTTCTGCTCCCCACTTTATCTCTGGTGAACCTGTTCACATCCACATCTGGCCTACACCCCAGTCCTTCTATAAAAAATAAAGGTAAAAAACAAAAAGTAAAGAAAAAGATACCTATTACATCCCAAGTATAGCCACTTATTTTACATCCACTGTTCTATAACTATTTCGCAACAAGGGTGCTATTAAAAGGAAAAAAAATTTTTAGTAGAAAATTTTTGTTATGCAGGATTGTCCTTAGTCTGTATGGGAGTTTAGCATCCTTGGCACCATAGCAATAAAGCCCCTTGTTATTATGAAAAAAATAAGGCTACTGATAATTAGAAGATGGAGAAAGGAGAAGTTGCTCATTTTAGAACCATGTTCAAGCACAAAAGTCACAAACTATATGAACTGCTCTTGGGATTTTAAATTATTATATTCAACAAGTAAGCTTCTATTATTTCCTATACTATTACAAGAAAGTTATTAATTATTAATCATATCTTGGAAAACTTATTAGCCACTAAATAAAGCACTGGGTACATAAAAGATTTTTATCATCATTACAGTTACAATAGACAATTACTATAAAAAGGTATATAACCTTAAGTAAATCACTGTCACTTCTTTGTGGAAAAAGTTCTTTCAAGGTCTGAAGTTTAGCATCTTTAAGGTCTTCCAATTCTGAAAGGTCCTCCAATTCTGAAATATCATTATTTCTACCTGCCATGGCAGGAAGGCCTTGGGACTCTTCATCTTCTGATGGTTCAGAACTAAAAATATTGTTAGAGGAAAAAAACAGCATTTTAATATATTGCTAATGCTATAATCAGTCTAGCCAGACTTGTGTATATGTAATCCAACATATCTACTCTTCTTTTCAATCTATACCGTTACAAACCAATAACCAATACAACTTTTCCTTCTAGTATGGTGATGTATGTAAATTTGTATTCCAATAGCAGAATATTTTGAGAGTATCTCAAATTATCTGTGCTGAGATGGAAAAGAAAAACAAAATTCATGGCTTATATTTTAAGACAGATGCATATTTACTGTAGCTCACATTCTCTTTGCTACTCTTTTATCACCTACACTCTGCAAATAGATGAGCACTGTCGTGTTGTTCCTGAAAAATTACAAAGCATATGCTAATACAAAGATCAAAGAATTTTCATGACCTTCCAAGGTAACCAGAACTGGAATAGTCCTATTCAATAACAGAATCTTTTAAGAACAAAAAATGTCTTAAGCAGACAAGAGGCATTTATTCCATATGAAGTTTTGTTCTACAACAATTAAGTCTCATTCCATTTCTGTTAATGTTTATATAAAAAAAGATATTTAGGGGCCCACCCTGGTGGCCCAGCAGGTTAAAGCACGGCACTAAGAAGATAAAGCTCCTTCAGCATGAGTTCAACCGCTGCCCCAGAGATGATCCACATGGCGAGGCAGACTTCTCCTGTCCCGCCCACTGCTCTCCTCAGCAGTGTACTTCGTTGATTTGCCTGTTCTGCTCTCCCACTCTGTCTCTGGTGAATCCTCTCACTGCCTCTGAACCTCTGGCCTGTACTCCAACTCTGTATGCATAAATAAATAAATCTAAAAAAAGAAAAGGTATTTTGGACCAAATTTTTCTCATCTATCTCCTAAACAAACAAAAAAAAAATTTCATTTTTAAATTTTGTTTTCCTACTATGGTAGGCATTCTGGCGGTCAGAATGCAGAAATGTAACAAATAGCTGTGAGTCATAAAAAGAGAACACAAGGTAGGAATACAATTAATACTCCTAGTGCAGAGTGGCTCTGCTTTGAACAGTGCTCTAAGATACTATATTTTGGTAACTTATCTATACCTAATTATGACAGTTCAGTTTTACTTGTTATGACACTAGACATGCACATGAATACCCTACATATACCCTATAAAGACAGATTCCCCAAATGCAGAAGTATGTATTTTATCAAACTTCTAGGTTGACTTCTTGAACCTCGCTCTGCGAAACTGCTCTAAGAAACTAGACAAAATCTATCTCTTCTTTTGACACTATGCCTGCCCTTCAATATCTGAAGCTGACCACAGTATTTTTCTTTTCTCATTACACTCAGATCTCTCCTTCTTGATACACTCAAATCTGAATTCTTATTCTGTCTCACTGAGTTCAATGCTTCCTACCTAATTTTGTCTCATAATTCATGGTGAAAGTGAAACATTGAGGCTGGAATCCCTTACAATTCCTGCCTTGGAAAATAACTTTCAAAGTTACTTACTGTAATAATAATAGAGACCACTCACTAGGAAAAACCTCTGTACCTCTTGACGTAGTAAGTATCCTTGCTGGTCATAAATCTAATCATGGCTTGGATTTTATGTCCAATTTAAAGGAAAGAGAAGTGTTAAGTTAAAATCCTTGAGATAAAGAAATGGACTGTTTAATATCCAAAGAGATTTAAGAATCTTAACATCCAAATTTCTTATTTAGAGCCTTGTTTCAAATACCAGCCAGGATGTGAGGGCGATCTGGCTGTGACATCTGTCACCCCATTGATCGCCAGGGTTGATTCGGCTGATCTGGCTGGCTAGGCGGGTGTCCCCTCCCTCACCGCTCCATGTGCGTCCCTCCCGAAGCCGCTCACTGGGTTGAAGAGGATCACCTTCCCCGAATAGAGACTGGCCAGTCAGGGTATACGAGTAGCTGCACTCCCCTGCTAGAACCTCCAAAGAAGCGCTCAAATACCAGCTATAAAGTCTGAATATAACTGAGAAACTAGGTAACAATTACAGAATTATTCAATAGTAACTATTTTGAAAGAAAGGAGAATATATAAACAAGTATTACAGGGAAATGTCTGTAACTTACTTTAGTATTTTCCATTACCTCCCTATCTCATTCAGAATAAAAGCCAAATAGCTTATGGACTTGATTAGGCCCTCTTCTACTCCATTCTTAAACTTGTGACCTCAAATCTCCCACTCTTACCATCTGCCTCCTACTTTCTTGAAAAACACTAGATATAGTATCACCTCATGGTCATTCAATATCTAAAAAACTCTTTTAGCGTCGGTATAGTTCACTTTCTTACTCCCTCCAGATCATTTCTCAATTACCATCTTCTTAATGAAGCTTTTCCCAACTATGCTATTTAGAAATCATACTCCTACCCCAAAACTCTGTATTTCCCCTCCTATAATATTTAAATTACACACTGAATGTTTTGTTTCTTGTCTTTCTACCTATAGAATATAAACTCCATGCTAGCTCACATAATGTACCCAAGAAATACATCTAAACAATGACTCTTGAAGCCAAATTATTAAGTATTAGTTAAAATAATATCCCTATGTAGAGAGGGCCAAAAATAATTAACTACTCTCACACATCTTTTTACTGAAAATCACTGTTTTCCAGATGTACACAAATAGTACATTTTTATATCTGTAAAGTTAGCAAAAAATCACCAGGATATAGGTAAAAAATGGGAAGGAAAAAGAAAAGTAACTTTTTTTTAAGTAATATATTCTCAAGAAATGTCTTACACACATATATATATAATGAATCTATTAGGTAACTTACACTATAATCACTGTGTCTTTGTTGAAATTTTTCTCTTGAACTGTATTAGAGCAATTTGGGGAGACAATATCTTCACTATCAGATGACAAATCAATATACTGTATTCCCCTTTGATTCTTGAAATATGATATGCCTGGTTTTCTTTCATTTTCTGGAACTTCTGGAACACTAGAATCTTCTGCAAAGGAAAAAATGATTGTGAGTGCCTTGAAAATAAAATTGTTTCTTGATAATTACATTCACGTACTAAAAATTTTAACTCATGTTTCCATTCTAGAGTTAAAATTTCCTACCACTTTACTGAAGTAATATTAAATTACCTTCTTTCTATTTCACAAAAGATTTTTAACAATATCAAAGTGGAAATTCAAATAGAGCCTTGTTTTATATTCAAATACCTTTTTTCTATATTTTTATTTCCTGAAGGTACCCAGATCTTACCTAAAAGAACATGGAAACTATAACCCAAAAGACCTGAATTTCTATCTGGTCTTTTAGCAAAGTCATTTATTTCAGTGTCCTCACTTGTAAAATAGAAATGCTAATCATCATGGGACTAATGTACATATAAAATCAGATAATTTATACTCATAATTTAGTTACATGACTAGCATGTAATCAATAGCCAATAAGCATTAGCTCTTATGTAAATGCTGGTGCTATGAACTAATTATGTATCCTCGAAAATTGGTATGATGAATGAAGTACCCAGAACTCTAGTGCCCCAGAACTGAATGTATCTGGAGAGGGGGAATTCAAAAGGTAATTAAGTTAATGAGGTGGCTAGGATAGGGTCCTAATCCATTATGATTGATGTCTCTAAGGGAGACAACCAACAATATGCCAGTGTGTGGAGAGGTCACATAAAGGACAGAGCAAGAAGATGATCATCTGTAAGTCAAGGAGAAAGTCCTGAAAAGCTGCCAAATGTCTCAATGCCTTGGTCTTCGAGGTCTAGGTCAAAGTGTAAGAAAATATTCAGTCCATGTATAGCACTTTGCTATAGCAGCCCTTGCAAACTAATGAAGTTAAGCAGCATTTGTCTCTCCAGAACATGTGAATAAATTATTCTACCAAGGTCTCATCCTCCCAAAGGTTGAGTTCCAAAACTATCCTCTCCCTTTTTCCAGTAAAAACACCATTCTCCCATATATACACATGTGCACATACATATTTTTAAGGAAGAAGATTTAAGGAATTCAAATTAAATGTATTCAGTGCCTCAGTTCAGTGGACTATATTAGTCAAGTACTAATGAAGAGATGAATTTTTATTTCAAAGGTATTTAAAAAACAAGTTACTATAAACTACTATCAAGTCCTCAAGTAAAACACAATCTTAATCCTTATAATCCCAAGAGCATAGATATTATAACCGACTTTGCTTTTACAAAATATTGATGATGTATCAAAAGCATACACAATACCAAGAATTTAGATCTTTACTGTCTCAAAGACTTGACCTAAAGCTAATGCACATCAGTCAGTTTAATAAGACAGATACAACTCTGAACCAGACCATTGCAATAAAGCAAATATCACAATAAAGCAGTCACATCAATTTTTTGGTTTCCCCAAAATACAGTGTAGTCACTATAAATGCTCTTAAAGTAAGACCATCACTTTAAAAAAAAAAAAAGTAGTAAAGGGGAGACTGGCATAGCATCCATTGTTTGAGACTCAGGAGTAATATGAGACCATGGCTGTAGTGGGCATTTTGGTTCCAGAGCTCTAGGAGGAGGGTACAGACCTTTGTGCCACATATCCCACTTGATTTCTACTTGTATGAAATGGCCTTCCCCTGATGGGTCAAGCCAGTGTCTAATCAAAGTTTCTTCAGCAAGGCGGTACTGAAGAAGAATCAGGACCTTGCTTCTAATTCTACTTAATAGGCTTTTACCCTTTTTTTTGGGGGGGGGGTGAAGATTCTCATTATAGCAGTGCCATCCAATCTCTGAAAGCTAAACCCAGACTTTCTTCAGGATACTAAGGTGTTGCAGAGTACCTTAGCAGTAATCCAACGTGACTGCTGGTTGTACTTACTAGACTGTTGAAAGATCTGAGAATTTGTTATCCTGGCTTTGAGTCTGGTTTCTTATTAGGTCACTATGTTGTAATGAATAATCTCACCAGAGCATCTGCTCCTCAACATAGCGTACAGGTATTGTTCACAGGGTCTAGATGCAGCATTGTTCCTACTACAACCACTGACCCCTATGAAAGTGGGAATTGCAGAATATACAATTATGACACTGGAACAACAGTATATGATATGCTATACAGCTCAGACTCTGATATGAATCCTCTCGTGTGGTTTTAAGAATCCTTGGCCAGGAGGGTGATGCCAGTTATCTTGCTTCTGAAATATCTACTGGGGTAGGATGATAGTGACACCTTCAAAAAAGGCTTATGGCGAAGAAAAAAAAAAAAAAGGCTTATGGCTTTTCTGTTGCCAAAGAAGGAATGTCAGTAAGAAGAGGAGAACACAGAAGAATCAACTCAAGGAGAGGGAGGGAAAGCATGGAGTGACTTCTTCATGCCCTTTCTTAACCAAGGGGAAGTGGTTAGGTTTGGAATTGGTTACCTTAGGACTAAAACCTAAAGTGCTACTCAGTCTTATGTGGTGGCATTTCTGAAGGATAAGGAGACAGAACAGAAGTCAACTTTAGACGAACGTGTCATACCACAGAGTTCTGATATTAGCTTATTTGCAAGAAGTCACCATTAATGACATATGCCATCAACCTGTGCTGAAGGAAGATATCAATTTCTCCAAACACTGTAGAATTCCCATTTTTGGAAACTTCTCTAGAACATTAGTTTTGTTGTTAAAATGTGAATTGTTAATGTCTAGGCAGTTTTTCTAAGAAAAATTAATGAAGTACTTCCTACTAAAGCAAAATAATAATAATAATAATAAGAAGAAGAAGAAGAAGAAGAAGAAGAAGAAGAAGAAGAAGGAGAAGAAGAAGAAGAAGAAGAAAAAGAAGAAGAATAAAAGATATATGCACCTTAATTAAATGTGACACAGGCAAAGTGAGCATGTAATTTTTGAAAAATAGTGCTAATATACTTGCTGATGCAGTGTTGCCACAAACCTTAAATTTGTAAAACAAAAGCCCACACTATCTACAAAGAGTAATGAAATATGCACAACAAAATGAGATATACCTAGTGTTCACTTTTATTTTGAAATAGGTGTAGTAAAATGTTTTGATGTGTTTGTTTTTCTTCAAAAAATTCAATATTCAAAATGATGCTATTTCAAAACCAGCCTTTAAAATATCTAAGTCCTTGAAGGTGTAAATTATACTACTTGAGTATTTAAAACTAGTTTCATGAACTTGGTTATAACCCACCCTTTGTCCTATTTACTCGATTTTACTTAGGTAATATAAAACATACAATGAACAGACAAAACAAACTTAAAATCAACATTTAATAAACTTAGGTAACAAAACAGACAACTATAAAAACAGAACAGACCAAACGGAGAATCAAACCATCAATGGCATCAAATAATGCACAAAATATCTACATGGAAGTGAAAGAGAAATATTAAGGGGAAAAATATGAAGCAAAACCTCAAAACCTATCTGAATCCATTAGAAAGGACAGCTTAAGAATAATGGTTATAGGGCCCTCCCTGGTGGCACAGTGGGTTAAAGCACAGCACTAAGAAGCTAAGGCCACTTCCGCATGAGTTTGATTCTCGCCTACCCGGGAAGTGACCACATGGCATGGCAGACCTCTCCTGACCGCCCCCTGCTTCCCTCAGCAGTGTACTTCGTCGATCTGCCTGTTCTGCTCCCCACTCTGTCTCTGGTGAAGCCTCTCACCGCCCCTGAGCCTCTGGCCTGTACCCCAGTTCTGTATGAATAAATAAATAAATCTTTAAAAAAAAATTATTACGAGGTAAATTTTGTTATGTATATTTAGCTACAATTAAAATAAACATAAATGTATTAGGAGAAAATGTAGAGGACTTTATTTATAAAGTGAGAGTAGGGGATGCTTGCCTGTCTGATTAGGGTCTAAAAAAAAATGTACATTTCTCTATAGCAAATAAGGAACTCAAAAGAATAAAACTAAAAACTTACAAATCAATATTCAGAAAACACACATGACACAGAAATTCCACATAGCTAACATTCTTATGAGAACATATTAATCTAAAAAAATAAAGAATAAAAATACAGCAACAATTGTCCATCAGACCATTAAAGATTTAAAGTCTGTAGTATTTTGATTTTATATGAAAAAGCAGATAAATGAAAGCCAAGCTGTAGAAAGTGAAACTTCTGTGTGAGGTAGTTTCATAATTATCAGAATATTACTTATATTATATTTCCCTATACCCAAACTTTTCCCAAATTCAAAAACATGTCTGTAAAAAGATGTTACAGTGTTGTTACAGTAGGAAAAAAATGAGACACTGTTGTCATCTAAAAAACTGTAGTATACAGTAGTCTTGTCAGTGTGGGATAGTTCCAAACCCGAGTGTACAGAGCACCTCATATAACTGATCCGTGATAAATCACCCAGGGAAAACTGGTTTCAGGACCCCTATGGATGACAAAACCCAGGATATCTCAAAAGTCCTTAGGTTCAGCCCTGAGCATACTTATGTTTTGCCCTCATCCATGGCTTCAACCAACCAGCATTTTATAAATACAATGAATCCATGAATGCTGAACAATGGATATGCAATGTCAAATGTATTTATTGGAAAAAATGCCTGTAACAAGTAGATTCCCCAGCAATCAAACCTATGTTGTTCAACAGTCAACTGTATATACTAATATATGCGAAGTTAAACGGCCTAGCTGTTACCTCATTCTATCTCTGTGATAACTCTCTTCTCATCCTTTCCTTATATATTCTTATATATGCGAGTTTAATTTATAAACTAAAACATTGCTGAGATTATCAATAACTCATAATAAAACAGAGTAACAAGAGTTATGTGAATGTTTGTTTCAAAGTATCTTACTGTATGTAAGTATTTCAGACCACAAAACTACAGAAAGTGAAGCTATATAGGAGGGATGACCGCTGTGTTTTATACATCTGACATGGAAAGTATTAAAACTATTTTTTAGTAACAATTTGTTTTATAGTACTTAGTTTAAAAGTGAACATAAAAAGGCAGGAAAAAAACGGATTACAGATCATTCTTAAGAATGTTTAATACAGAACAATATATCATTAAACTTCCTATATTTGGGCCCTCCCTGGTGGCAGCAGGTTAAAGCACAGCACTAAGAAGCTAAAGCCACTTCAGCATGAGTTCAATCCTGGCCTGCCCCAGAGGTGACCCACATGGTGCAGCAGACCTCTTCTGATCCACCAGCTGCTCCCCTCAGCAGTGTACTTGTCAGTCGGGCTGTTCTGTGCCCCACTCTGTGTCTGGTGAATCCTCTCACCACCCCTGCACCTCTGGCCTGTATCCCAGTTCTGTATGCATAAATAATCTTAAAAAAAAAAGTCATAATTTGACTTTGAAGAAAATAGCTAAAAAGGTTAAGGGGGCCCTCCCTGGAGGCGTAGCAGGTTAAAGTGCAGCACTGCAAGTGAGCAGCAGCTGCTTCAGTGCGAGTTCAATCCCTGGCCCCAGAGGTGATCCTCATGGTACAGCAGACCTCTCCTGTTTCACCTCACTGCTCCCTGCTGTACTTTCTCAGTCTGCCTGCTCTGCTCCCTGCTCTGGTGAATCCTCTTACCAACCCTGCACCTCTGGCCTGTACCCCAGGTCTGTATGCATATAAATCTTAAAAAAAAAAAAAAGTAAAGGAAAACAGATAAAAGATTTATATTTAAAATATATTTAAAATTTTTACTTACATTGCATGTCTATTACCATTCAGCACTAAAAAGTACTGCTTTTCAACGAACACACGAATAGACATTAAGAACCACAATGCCTATCCAAAAGTACAATAATGATTCATTTTGTCCACATACACTTAAAAAGAGCTGAGTAATATCAAACAGTTACAGAATCATGCAGGTAAAATGATAATTCAGCTTCATCATTCAAAAAAACATATCCATTTATACTGGTAGGAATTTGAGAAAAAATTAAGAATACAGAGACATATGGTATAATTAAAAAATTTTTCTCTCATTTATTAACAACTGTTAAGTCACCATAATTATATTAAAATCAAACTTTGAAGGAGTGAATCTATTTCTCCAAGAAAGGAAATTCATCGAGCATATAAATATTTTCTTTCATTTCAAGCTCAAAATAATTTATCAGTTCATCTGCTTTCATCTCCTTTACTCATCACCCTCACCAAAATAAAGTGTCTCTATTCTTTTACAATGTTACACCGTCTAGCTATAATCTTTTTGTATTCCCTTGATGCCTCTCTTTGGATACCTCTCCTTGTTCAACCTCTCCACTAATTTCTTCCCTTTGGCCAACAAATATGGTGAATTTTTAACAATCTTGAAACATCTTTTCTTCATATTGCTCCTGTATGCTGTATGTTTGAAGCTATGCTTCTCACTTTAGCTTCTTGAAAGAGCTGACTTTACTTCCTTAGGTTTCTACTGAAATTGTCTGATTAGTTCTCATCCAGTTTAAGTTCTCTTAAGTGTCTGATACTGTTCACTATATACCAAACTGGCAACTCTCTTCTTTCGTTCTTTTCTAGGGCACCATCATTTTTTGTAACTTTTCTAATCATCCTTTGTATCTGTCAAT
Organism: Condylura cristata; assembly: GCF_000260355.1. Taxonomy (NCBI): domain Eukaryota; kingdom Metazoa; phylum Chordata; class Mammalia; order Eulipotyphla; family Talpidae; genus Condylura; species Condylura cristata. The sequence goes on from NW_004567113.1 coordinate 3,894,768, forward strand.
AGTGTCCCTTCCTTTGTCCATCACTAACTGTTTTCTACTACTTACCTTGCTTAGGACATCTTTTGCTAACTACAAATACTATGACCATGCTGAGTTCAATCATTACTAGACATTGCTACAGGAATGAGATATAACTCAAAGTCTTCACATTTTAGAATCTCCTACCTAAGCCTATCAATCACTCAGCTTTAAAATACCTTTAAATCTTCCACTTTTAACCAATCTCAAAATACCATCAAATACGTATCTTAGAAAATATACCAAAGCTGCCACCTCTGTCTTCCCTACTATCACTTCTCCACCTTTTGCCTTCAGTTAATACAGTAGTCTCATTATTGGTCTTCCAATACTGAAATGCTATATGTTGAATACTAAGTAATATTTGATTCTCCTTGATCTGCAACCCAACAATTTACATTTCTATCTTTTCAGTTTCATCTTTTCTTCACTTCCTCTTCATAAGTAATCATGCCCTTCCCATACACCTGTCACTCTTTTCAAGGCAGCATTTATGTTTATCCCTCGTTCACCATATAGGCAATGATTATTTGCTTAGGGGACACTCAAAATCAACTCTGTGACTTTTCCTGATCCTTCCCAGAAAGAATGGGTAATGTAATGATTTGAGTTGGATAATCCTGGGCATTATCACACTAAAATTATCTGGAGCTGGGTGGGTGGTATCCATACATTGTGCACCCCTCACATTCAAACGCTACATTAAGAAAGCCTTCCTGTATGAAAAATAGTTTGGTCAAGTGTACGTAGTTTAAAAATACCTGAATGCCATGGGACTATTCAAAGATCACACAGTAGGGGGAATATATAAAAAATATGTACACAGTACTAATAGCATCCACTTATAACCAGTAAAGACATCCAATATCCCTTCCTTCAATAATAGATTTAGTGAGGGCCTACTCCACACTATTCTGAGAAACATGGATTAAGAGGTGAGTAAGACAGACAAGGTCTCTGTTCTTGGGAATTTTATGCTCTGATATAGGAAGCATAAATAAACTTATGTTAGGTAATCATAAATGATATATAGGAAAAAACAGCACAGTAAAGCTACACTACATAGGAAAAAGCAGTACAGCAAAGGTGGAGGAGGAAGTGTTACTTCAGAGAGAGTGATCAGCAGAAGACCTTCTAAAAATAGCAATGCTTCACAAAACCCTAATGAAATAGGGCAGAGTTATATGCAAATGTTAGCAGAGTCCCGGAGGCGAAGGAAGACCAATTGGGAAGGAAAAGGAATGATGGGGATGTGCTTGGCATGTTCATATTTGACTGTAGCACAGTAACTGTAGGATATTAAGTTTTATCGCACATTATGCAAAAACAACAACCAAAAATAGCTGAAAAGGATTATACAAGTAACTACACACAATTCTATCCTATAAACTGACTACACACTAACACTCGATTACAAATAAAAGAATTATCCCACAATGGGAGATTCAGGAGTAACCCTATGATGATAAAGGTAGTATGGTCAAATTCAAATCCCACTGATGATTCCCCAATCTCCATCCATATCCAATCCTGATCTTGAGTCCAATATTGGTATCCTGTCTTTACCAGAGGCCCAAGGCCTGAGACTCAAGTCAGCACCTATCTCCCCTCTACTTAGTTGAGGGTTCCACCTTTAATTGTTATTTAAGCTTTTAAAGGCTCGGTTACCAAGGTATTTCATACCCTTTCTGAATTATGAAACTGCCTTTTTTAAAATTTCCTGAACAAAATTTCTAAAATTGATCTTAACTCATTCTTAACATGGATCTAATTGTAAAACCTTGCCCTTTCCTACTTTAATATTTTTCACATCCCTTTCTTGTCCACTTCTTCTGCCATCAAGTTTAGATTGTAAGAGGTTCCTAAACAATTTCTCTATAGTACTCATGACTGCAAGACGTCATCACTGTACATTTTCTTCCATCATTTTACCCTTCTATTTGAAAAGTCTTTAGTGGATCCCTAGTACCTATAATATAAAATCTACATTTAGCTTCAGTTTTCAAGGTTCTCAAAAATCATTTATAATAATCTTTTCTCAGAGCAAAACTCTCTTCCCAGTAGGAATTCTCACCATTCCAAGAACAAACTTGACTTTCACAATTTGCACTGTCAACAAGACCATGTACTCCTCTAGAGGTCATAAACTCAAAGAGAATTTATACTGGAAAAAAATCCCAATGAAGAATAAATAAATGTCCTCACATAGAAAAACGCTGAAACAGTAGATTAGAAAAGAATTTTAAAAGTCATTAGTAATATTGATAAGAAACAAACATTTTATTGAATGGCTGTTTAACATTCAAAGGTAAAAACTTGTGGATGGACCTCAAATTTTAAGTGACTTGTCCAATGTCCCATTAAACTAAAATGAAGAAAGAGAAGCTTCTAAGGACTCAAAACCCTATACTTAACCCCTTGTCTTGCCTGTCTTTTCTAATTACGTAAGAAAAAATTACTGTATTTATTGTTAAAATACTAAAGTATCTGGATAGTTCAACATTAGACATGGCATATTATGTAAATAAAATATCATTCCTGTGCTTAAAAGTTTTTCAGTGGCTCCCCAGAGAATTCAGACAAGTTCAAAATTCTTTAGACAGTCTTTCAAAATCTGACTCACAATTATCATTTATTCCAAAGTACCAAATTACTCAACCATGTTTCAATTACACCATATTCTCTACCATCATGGTACAGCTAAGGAAAAGTAGCAGTAATAATAGGGATACCAAGAATGAAGACATACGTTTTACCTATTTCATGAGGGTCACATTAATTTAACAACTGCTTGTGAAATACTGAGTTTTACAATTTTTTAAAAAAGACTATTAAACACTGAAATTCCTAACTTCCTTTTTACGTTTCATAAGAAACTGTATAATAGAAGTGACTAAGAGTTTATGCTAAGGAACTGGATTGATTGGATTTAAGTTCTGGTTTCACCAACTTCCTAAAATTAACCTTCCTGGGTCTCACTTTTACAAAACTAGATAATATCTGGTAAGAATGCTGCATAAATGAAATGAGAACACTTGAAGCACTCAGAATTATGCCTAAAATATAGAAAATATTCTAACTGCTAACTGATGGAAAAACATATATTAAGACAAATTATTTTGGTTTCTTTGTGACAATCTGTTGACTAGGTTAAACATGGTTCACTCACCATAAAGAATATCGGGTAAAAGTCTGGCTCTAGTAGATAGTCAATATTTTGGAGGACTACTAGAATAAATGTAAACTTCTGACTAAAGAACACTCAATCTATCAGCACACTGAATCACCTCCTTCCTCTTTCAGTAGCAATCATCCTGACCTAAGGGTGACCTAAATTCAGACTTCAGTTTCCATCACTGGGCCACACTCCAAGAATGCATATATAAAAGTGAAGCACTATGGATGACAAGTCAGTCGGCTAAAGTTACAAGGTGCCTATGGCAGTCCTAAAACTGTATAAAAGGGCACTGAAGGCAATGCATCAGTACATGAGACATCAAAAATAAAAAGTAGACTCTCTTATGCTTTTTACCTTTTCAAAAATATCTCCTGATGCTACATCGATTTGTAACATTGTAACTCACCTGTTTTTTCAGTTATATCAGAATCAGGGGTGCCTGCCCTGCTAACTTCACCTTCAGCATTCTCTTCTTCAGCACTAAGGGAAATTGGTGAAGAAGGGCCAGGCTGGGAGGGAAGAGGGGTTGCTTCAGGTGCTTCCTCAATTTTATTCCTTTTCTCAAAGCGAAAACGGTCCAAGTTGAAAAGATTCATACTGGTAGAAACCACCACCCCGTGGGATTGGGACCTTTAAATGAACTATCTAAGGGGAGAAAATAAAAAGAAAGAAAAAGGCCATAAAAGCAATGTAAAATACAAAGCCATAGCAGCTTAATCCCAATTCAATTAAAAGCCGCAAGCAAGCCAGTGGCTGAGGATTACCATTAATGGCTGCGCCTCATTGTTAGGCCACAACAAGCACAGGGTGGACAGGGGTACCTTTTTAAAATTTTCCATTGATCTTTTTACGCCCTCCCCCCCAACACATATACACACACCCCGCTCCTCGTTCCTAGAACCACAAAGCTGACCCCTCGTGCAACCTCCTCTTACCCCAGCACGCGCAGACACGTTCCCTAAACTAACCCCTCTGCGGGCCGCGCGCCCGCCCACAATAAGAGGTTCCCTGCACTAGGGTGCTCCGGGCCCCGAGAAAGGACGTGCCAGGGCCCGCGCCTCGACAATGCAGGGACACAAAGAGGCCAAAGAAGGGGAGCGGCAGAGGCCGTGCTGGCGGGCACCCGCCCGGAAGTTGACGCGGCGCGATCTCAGCTGAAAGGAAGCTGATAGGATCAAGACAGCCCAGAGAAGCTTCAGAGGTGGGGAGTGTGCGGCGCCATCACTTCTAATGCTCAGTCGCTCGTTTTCTTTCTTTCTTTCTTTCCTCAGTACTTACGGTTTTGCAAGCACGCCGCGATGCAACAAAGATTGTAAAGAAAAAATAATGCCTGGCTTGGGCGACGGTAGCCGGGTCGGGACCATCCAAATCAGCACTGAAAAACCAAGCGAGCGCGTAATGATGACGCAACACGCCGCTTAAGTCTTTTTTTCTTCCCAGCTATGCGCAAGCGGAAAATGTCTCGGAGTGGCGGTTGTCATGGTAACTTGTACCCGCCCCTTGCCTGGGAAGCGCGCTTGTGGCCTGTATCTTCAGGTTAGGTGTTAAATGGGACAAGGATAAATAGCACAGTGACGACAAACAGCATTCCGTAATATAACATTTGATACCTTGTAACTTGTAGTATTTGTATAATATAACCATATTAGAATGTTTTACTTGTATAGGCTCAACCCTTTTGAGAAGTCTGTTTTTACAAAATAAATGGAATGCTGCATATGTTAATGATTAATTAGTAGCAAGAAAAATCCAGGTATGTTGAGCTTCAAATCACATCAACTGCCTCCCTCTGTCAGCTAGATTGTTCTGAATGGACTGTGATGTTTTGGCTGGACAATTTGAAGAAACTATTACCTAAGCATATTTACTTTCTTTTTTTTCTAACATTACACTTCAGTTTTCTGAGTTGTAACCTCGTTGGTGATTCCCTTCAAGAGAAAATTTTTTTAAAGGTTTATTTATTTATGCATACAGAACTGGGGTACCGGCCAAAGGTGCAGGGGTGGTGAGAGGATTCTCCAGAGAGAATCCTGGGAGCCCAACAGGCAGAATGATGAAGTACACTGTTGGGAGGGTGGGGGTGTTCAAAAGGTCTGCAGCCCCTGAGCTGGAGATTGAATTTATACTGAAGTGTCTGTGGCTCCTTTGCACCACCAGGGAGGGCACCTTTCAAGGGGAATTATTACATATCTTTCTGTCAAAATACTTTGGTCATAAACTATTGGCATTGTCTTATAAATTAGCATTTTGAATTTTATAATTATAGCATGAACACAGCTATGATGGAGGAAAGACTAGAAAGGAGCCATCACAAGATTGACTCACAGGGAGTTGGGGATAGAAGGGATTAGCATAGTCATTGACTCAGCCATAGAAGCTCAGAACCTTAGGCACCAAGGTCTAGGTTACAAAGTTTAAGGTCTAAGCAGGTAGTGGACTGCTGTAGGCTGTGTCCATCACAGACCCAAAAGGTGAAAAATAAAGATGTGGAGATTGAGCCCTTTGTGGGATTTCCTGGCCCTTTCAGATTCTATTCAAATCAACAACAAACCAAGGCTCACAAGCAGTGAGCCCCTCCCAAAGAGAAGTCTGTATCAGTGCAGTCTCTCCCTGGCCTGGGGCAGCAGTCCTGCCTACCTGAGCCTATGCAGGGGCTTCCTTCCACCCACTTTCTCCCTCAACTGGGGCAATAGCCTTCTGCCTGCCCTTGACCTGAACTATGCTGGGGCTTCACTTCACTAACCTCCCTCAGCAGAGGCCACTATCCTCAAGGCCTCTGAACAGTGACCATGCAGGTCTGTCAGCAAAGCTGTCCCTTTCGGGGTAGCTCTTCCTGTCCGTTTGTGTCTACGCAAGTGTCCTTTACTCCTCTATCCTTGTCCCTAATAAATCTGCTCTTTAGATATAACAAATATTTCTGTCTCTTGGAGAAACTCTCCTGGAAACTCACCGCATGCCACTGAAAGGTGGGCTCTGGTGAAACCTTTCCTAGAGTGAACCCAGCACTAACTCCAAAAATCAACATCAGCTGCATGACTTGATTAAATGCTACATTAACTTACAAATACTAAGTTATTTTGGTAATGAAGAGCATTTGCTTTATATTCAAAAGCTCTAACTCTGAACATGAATTCATTCTAGAATGATTTTCACAAAAGCCTTAGTAAATTGGACCACAAGGGTCTCTCAGTTCTTGTCTCAATGAAGAAAATATTCAACTTGGAGATCAGAATTAGGCAGGAAAGCAAGAGATTTATTGCCTGATAAGGACAGGAAAGCCCTCCGAGCAGAGGGGTATCAAGGGGTTTGTTGATGAGGGGCCAAGAAGTAGGGATTTATATGGGTATACTGGGAAAGGAGGTGGGGCTGGTGTCTCCTAGGGTCTCTGGTTGATTGGTTGAGGTCTAGAGACTCCCAGGTTATTTGTTCTATTTGGGGGGAATGAGGTTTTGTCTGTTGCTTTTGCATTATGTTGATTTTCTTTACACTCATTTTTCTCACTGAGTCATGGCACTCTGACCCGACCTGACTGACTGTACCCATAGCCTAACTTCCTTATTCATTAGTTTTTCCCACCCTTTTAATTTGATTGTCCATTATTCACCTTTTAGGGCAATTTTCTGCAATAGTCCTAGCCCTTTATATTTTCTCAGTTAGGACAAGAGTGAAAAGTGGAAATAAACATACTATATGGCTAAATATTTAAATATTCTAAGTATAGCTTACACAATGTAAAAATTTCTTCTTACGCTGTTTTGAAAATGACCTGGGAAGCCAGGTTGAATTTAGATTCTTGTGCATCAGAGAGGTTGAGGGTGACTTGAAAATTGTTTTGACCATGTGTACTATTGTTGCAGGGCAGGGAGAGAGGGGTACCACTGGACCCCCAAACCTGCCTGCTCTAAATAGGTTCTGCCATCCACTGCATCCAGACAAGACATAAGAGCTTCAATGGAAAGGAACTTAATACAATGAGCATACAACATAGAAAACAAAGAATATAATTTCTAAATCAAACACCTGAAGTTACCCATCCCGTTGTGGGTAAAAGTCCACCCAAAAGGGACTGGCCCAAAGCAAGGCTTGAAAACCCGCCATAAGACTAAAGCACCTTCTGGCAGGGACCCATAGAAAAGGGTCACATATGGCCAGACAAGTCTGGGAGGAAAAGAACAAAATCAAAATTAAGATAAAAGCTACCATAGTCAACCTCCCCTTGGGTCTCTCACCCACATCTGTTTTAATCAGCACAGGGCCAAGAAACATGCTCTCTGCTCCATGTGACTTCCTCAGGTTTCCTCCTGGCTTTCCATCCTGCTTCCTTCTTCTCTAGACTCCTATTCTCTCCTCAGCTCCACCCTCCTTCTGGATGGGGCAGGGAACCTGGAATTTCCCCTTTTCATGGGGACCACCCTGTTACACTGTCTTCCCTTATCACCTCTTACCACACTGCTTTATGCCATTAAAAGCCTGCACTCATGCATATGAACACTGCTGAAATGTCTAACTCTCACCCCACTTAGAGTTGTTACTTTTTTTTTTTTAAAGATATTTATTTAGATGCAGAGGGTGATAGGATTCACCAGAGACAAAGCAGGGAGCAGAACAGGTTGACTGAGAAGTACACTGCTGAGGGGAGCAGCAGGCGGGTCAGGAGAGGTCTGCCGCGCCATGTGGTCACCTCCAGGGCAGGCAGGGATCGAACTCATGCAGAAGGGGCTTTAGCTTCTTAGTGCTGTGCTTTAACCCACTGCGCCACCAGGGAGGGCCCGAGTTGTTACTTTTTTAAAGGTGCTTGGGGCCTAGTAGTAAGTCTCAGTACTGTCTTAATATGGCCTGAGGTTTGATCTCCTACCAGGAAACTAACCCCTATTGTCTTACCCTCTGCTCCCTTTGTAGTACATTTCAGTAAATTTGCCTGTACTGCTCCCTACCAGGTCTGATGAATCCTCTCACCAGCAGTCCCCTACATGTGGCCTACACTCCAGTTCTTACATGCAAATTTTTTTTTAAAAAGTGCTCAGTTATGGCCCTCCCTGGTGGCGCAGCGGGTTAAAGCACAGCACTGAGAATCTGAAGCCACTTCCACATGAGTTTGATTCCCGCCTGCCCCGGAGGTGACCACATGGCGTGGCAGACCTCTCCTGACCCGCCCGCTGCTTCCCTCAGCAGTGTACTTCGTAGATCTGCCTGTTCTGCTCCCCGCTCTGTCTCTGGTGAAGCCTCTCACCGCCCCTGAGCCTCTGGCCTGTAACCCAGTTCTGTATGCACAAATAAATAAATAAATTAAAAAAAAAAAAAAGTGCTCAGTTAAATTTGAATAAATGTGCTCAAAATTCACTGAATACTTTTTTAGTGTAAGTATGCCCAATTTAATATTTAGAATTTACTTATACTAAGATATCTGTCTGAAATTAAATATTAAAAGATGCCCTGTATTTATTTGACAGACTTACCCATAACTCACTCTTTGTTCACCTCTTACATTTAGAACCTTTTAAAGTATATAAATACTGAAAATACTCTTTGTCCTCAGGAGGAAATACCTCAGAAAAAGTCTTTATGGTCCTGTTGGAGCTGGAAGCAGAGCATTTCAGGGGCTAGTTACTCAAAAAGTATTGTGTAAAAACTGCTAAAAAAAACATGTGTTCTTGGCCCCATAGACACATCCTATACTTTCAGGTTGAATGAGCCCTCTAAATCACTAGGTCCAATACAAAGACCACCCTTGCTCATTTCAAAGATGGAGGGAGGGTAGTTCTACAGCTTTCATTGACCTGGGAAAATTGAAACGAGTCATGATTAGGATTTTACTTGATGGTAAAAAAAAAGCTTAAAGGAGAATATAAAAAGTATCACAGATTGAATGTCTTACATAGCAGAAATTTATTTTTTCTTACCTCTGAAAGCCAGAAGTTGAATATCAAGTGTTGTAGGATCATGAAGGAAGGATCTTTTCCAAGTGTCTCTCCATAGTTTATACATGGCTGTCTCCTCCCTTGTCTTTCCATTGTACTTGTGTATGTCCAAATTTCTTCTTCTTAAAAGGACATCAGTTGTATTTGATTTAGTAGCCGCACCCTAATAATCACATTTTAACTTAATTTTCTCTATATAATTTACCTCAATAATTCCAAAGAACCCTTGTCCAAGTATAGTAACATTCTGAGATACTGGGGGTTAGGATTTCAACATATGAATTCAGTCCCTTAACAGGGATCATGAAAGTGGAAAGATTCTCTATATGGACATGAAATCTCAAATAATAGCAGAAGTTAGAGCTAAAACTCTGTCCTATGGTTTTTCATCCTTCCAACCATGTTGGAAACTAATTCTTTCCCAGAATTAGCTATTGATGATGGTGACTAAACTTATTGGTCGAATCTTATTCAGCTATTAATTCTAGAAGGATTAATCTTGCAGTTGATAAATTATAAGTCAACAAAGATAACAATTTTTGAAGTGACTATAAATATTTAATTATTGATATGAAATACAACTAAAACCACATCTTCCCCCAATGCAGGTGATAAAGACAAGAACATGAAATCAATGAGGTTTAAAGAAATCATAAGTATAAAACTCAGATAACTGAGAAGCAACTTAGATTAAATAAGATAATCAAAAAAAGAATACACATACAAAATGAACAGAATAATGAAAAATATAATAGAAAGTAGTGATGGCTCTCGTTAATTAACATAAAACAACAAAGTGAATTTAAGAGAGAGATAACTAAAAGGAAATATACACATGGATCTCTCCCTGGTGGTGCAACAGGTTAAAGCACTGCATTATGAAGCTCTCTGAAGCCACTGCAGCACAACTTCGATCCCCAGCCAGGGAGTTGACCCACATGGCGTGGCAGACCTCTTCTGACCTGCCCACTGCTACCCTCAGCAGTGTACTTTGTCAGTCTGACTATTCTGCTCCCCACTGTCTCTGATGATCCCTCTTACCTATCACATCTCTGGCCTATACTCCAGTTCTGTAAGCATAGATAAATAAATCTTTTTTAAAAAAAGGAAATATACACAAAATTTATCAGGAAAATTTTTGTTTTATTTCCAAGAATCAAAAAAAATTGCAATTTTTTTGCAACTTATAATTGCAACCTGTGCAATTTGGCATGATTCCAGAAATTTAGAGACATCAAGAAAAAAATACTAAAATAGATGTAACATATAAAAAATGAGATAATGTCTTAAGAGAAATAGAAAATGAAAGGTGAAAGAATAGTAAAAATTAAAAAAATAAAGGTAAGGAAGATTTCAAAATAAATAATAGAGACTAAGAAAAGAAGACCCAACATAATTATGTTGGAAGTCACTGAGGAAGAAATCCCAAATCAAAGGACACATTTTCCTGAAAATAATGATTTGAACCTAAATACTGAAAGATCACATCATTTTACTTGACAGTATTAATCCAAATGTCCAGCACCATGACATATTTTAAAAGAATTTAAACTTTAAAGAAAAAAAAATTTCCTGAACATTTAGATAAAAGCAATCTATAAGGGAAAGAAAATTGATTTATCTTCATTGTTTCCAATAGCAAGTGTATTTATACTAAAAGAAAATGGAAATTTTGTATTTAGGATGCTCAAAGAAATAAAATGTGATCTAAGATACTATTTTGTGCAAAAATATGTTTCAAATGTAAAGGCACAGAAACTCTATTAACATCGTGTAAGAACTTTGTGAGTATTGTTCTCATGCGCATGCCAGAGGAATCTATTAGAGAATGACCTTCCTTTTTTTTTAATTGTCCCTTTCTTTTAGAAAGAATGAGTTTCCTTAAACCAAAACATCTGTAGGGACAATAATGTAAGGGCAGCTATTGAGTATTAACTGCATAGTTACTGTAGATTGAAGGCTACATGAGACTGAGAAGAAAACAGTATAGAATATAATGGCTATCAATGCACACTTAAAATGGAGAGAGAATGGTAGGTACCCATGTAAAAGTTGTTGTTTTTAATTTTTTTTGGTAATTGTATTGGAGTTAAGTATGTAAGTATTGTTCTTCTACTGTGTATATTTTTGGATAAACAAAGTGATTTTTTTTAAATTTCCTGTTTCTCAAGTAGAAGAAAGGAAATGTAGATGTAATAGAATTTAGAGCAAAAATCCTGAAGTGTAGTGTGGTCTTTTATTTGAATCGGAAATATCATATTAACTTATGAGTGTTGATACATACATACATACTATATATATGTGCAGATACAGCATGTATGTGCATTTCCTAGCTGTGGCTCCTGAAAAGACCTAAGAATTGGCTACCTCAATAGACATTCCTACTTCTGAGATTGAAAATGTCATTTACCACTAAAAAAAACCCAGGATTTGTTGGGAAAAGGACAGATTCCATCTGGGATAGGAAATGTTAAGAATGAACCTGGAATATCTTCCTATAATGAAAAGCAAGGAAGCTATCAAAGACCTGTAACATATGTCAAAGACATTCAGGAGACAACTTCTAGAAGCTCCTATGACTTGTCAAAGGTGAAATAATCTGAGTTTTAATAAGAGAAAAAATTGCAGTGATATGAAAGCCATTGAATATGTTTAACCCCATGAGTTATGATTATTTCCCTTTTAAACCTGTTATCTTTGAGAATGAAAGAAAGATATTCCAATTGTTATCATGAAAACTGGCAAGTGAAAGAAAAGAATCAAGTTTTTATCTTGTCTTTATGAACGGTGTTACTATGAAATAAAATGATAGATGAGGAAAAGTATCACTTTTAGGAAAGTATCCCAATTGGTAAAGGAGAAAGAAATGATAAAATTTTAATCATTCAGCAAGCCTGAACTGAACTGCAAAATTTCTGAACTGCAAAATCATGATGTATAATAAAATGACTATTGTTTAAAACCATCAGATTTTGAGAGTAGTTTGTTTGCAGTGGTGGGCAAATACTTTTCCATACTTTTGTATCGAGTGTACTGATTATTCCAGTTAAAGTTACAGTGTTTTTTATTTTCTCATCTTAAAAAACCTAGATGCAGAAGCTTCCTGGAAATGTTAGTCTCAATTCCAATTCAGTTCATTTGGAGTAGCTGAGTCCCCGAATCAATATTTAACAAACTTTATTTATGTGCCCCTCACACTCTGTCTCTGCCTTCTTTGTTCAAAGATTCATTTCCCACAATAGTGTCAAATTCTTCTTCCCTGATAGTGTTAACAAGACTAAAAGTATCTCTTCTTTAAAAATACATACTGAATCACCAAAAATCATTATTTCTAATTTGTGTAATGGTGTTTAAGTTAAACCAACATGGTAGTTAGTTAAGAGTAAAGTTCCTAGAATATAGACCATAAAATAAGATTTTGTCAGCAGGACTACCCAGTTATGATTATGATTTAAGAAATCATTGTTTCAAGAGAAAGCACAAATAAACAGAATCGTTAACGAAAGAGGAGAAATAACAACAGACCCAGCAGAAATCAAAAGAATAATCAGAGAATACTATGAGCAACTATATGCA
>NW_004567113.1:3910337-3927163 GCF_000260355.1 Condylura cristata
CAGGCCAGAGGCTCAGGGGTGGCGAGAGGCTTCACCAGAGACAGAGTGGGGAGCAGAACAGGCAGATCGATGAAGTACACTGCTGAGGGGAGCAGCTGGCTGGTCAGGAGAGGTCTGCTGCGCCATGTGGATCACCTCCAGGACAGGCAGGGATTGAACTCATGCTGAAGTGGCTTTAGCTTCTTAGTGCTGTGCTTTAACCCACTGCGCCACTAGGGAGGGCCTATTTTTATACTTTTTAAGGCAAAATTTAGGGCAGGGTGAGAATGAACACTGAAGTCACATATCTAACTTTGTGGATATTGAGAAATGCTACATTTGCAAGATAGTAAAATTGAATTGGGTCTTGAATGTATTCGAACAGGTCCAAAAAAGATAAAATTTTCTGGCTGGAAGAAAAACCTGCATACTGGTACTAATTTATGACACCCAGTGTCTTTTGAAGAGAGAATGAAGATGAAATTTATCTTTTTTCAAAGTATCTATCTATCTTATCTATCTATCATCTATCTAAAATAAAGGGTAAAGATTCCTGTCTTCCGTTTCACCTCAAATTTAGACTTCTGGAACTTATTTTCTTGCATGTCTTAGCTAACGAAATCGTGTTTCATTAGTCCTTTTTCAGTGACTGCTTTTGTCATTTACCTTTGCAGTTTAAACTTGATTTTTAATTACATAGAGAGGTATTTCAGCTTCAGTCCTCCTGTTTCCAATGGGCTGGGTTCTTGTGTTCTAGCCATTGAGGAATAATCACCGACACACAGGCCTGAAGGTCAGCAAGCTCAGGTTTATTGCCAGAGAGACTCCTGACAGCAGGAAGATATCTAACAGAAGAGCCCATTGCCAAGGTGTTGGTTTTCTTTTTATAGGTGCTTCTGTGGACTTTCTGCTGCTCTCAAAAGCTCCTGGGAGCTTTTTTCTACTTCTCCTCCGCCTACTTGGCCTCTTGTCCCCTTTCGTCACCCAGACATGTGAAGGGACCACATCTTCCCCACACCTCCTTGTGGCTGCCAGCTCATACTGTCGGTTCTGTGGCTGTCAGCCTTTGCACTTTAACCCCTTCCTTACAGCCCCTTAAATCTGCAAACCAGTAAGGAGATTAATTGAAATTAATGTAACAACAAATAGATAAGAAGACAGTTTTTGTACTAGACATAATGTCTTGGTTCTGCCGACATCATACCTAAAGATCATTTCACAAGTAGTCTTGGTGTCAATTCTTCCTTTCCCTCACTTATTTCTTGTTCAGTTACGAATGCTTTTGCTTCAAGAAACAGGAAACATAACAGCGACTTAAACCGTTAAGTCCACTTACTGTTTTCTTTGTAAAATGTTTGCAGGTTTTTTTTGTCATGTAATTAGTAAAAATATCATCAATGACCCAGATTTTCCTAACTTTCTAGTTTCCTTAACATTCCATCCACATATGTGATCATTTGCCAGAGGGCTGCACAATATCAACCATCATCAAAGTAAAAAGAGAGAATGGGTAATACACTTACCCCTTATTAGAAAACCACTCAAAAGATTACCTGTTACTTCAGTGAATAGACCTGGACTATAGTTTAACTGTTGTCAAAGGAGGCCAGGAACTTGAAAACCTTGTTTTCCTGGCTCTATAGTAGAAAGTGAAAAAAAAGGAGGCTAGAAATAATTTTATGTTGCCATTCCATAGTGTTTTCTACAGTCTTTTCATTTTATTTAGTAAAGCATACTACTACTTTAAATTCGAGAATCTAGATGTTTTCTGTGTCTGAAATATTTCTTCTGTTCTCATCTCTTCATTTCAAAATCTGTAGACTCTTTGCATCATTCTCCCCATTTGGATAATATCCTCACAACTCTCTTTCAACTTCTCCTTCTTAAAACTTCCACAGTCTCTAAATTGGTCTGCCAGTTTTCAATACATTGTCAAAAAAATGTCTTATTGATTTAATATACTTGTGTGGCTTCCCTTTGCCCTATGATTTTCTTAATTTGATTCAAGAGGATTCTAGGTGTTCTGACCCTTGACCTTTGGGTTGCTCTTTAACAATGACCCTCAGGCTATGACTCCAGTCATACTGAACTTTTGGTTAAGTGGTTTAGAGTGCAGCACCGGGAACCTGGACATAGCTGCTTCAGCAAGAGTTCAATCCCCCAGCCAGGGAGATGACCCACATGGAGCTGCAGACCTCACTTGTCTTGCCCGCTGCTCCGCTCAGCAGTGTACTTCATCAGTCGGCCTGTTCTGCTCCCCACTCTGTCTCTAATGAATCCTCTCACCACCACTGCACCTCTGGCCTGTACCCAAGTTCTGTATACATAAATAAAATAAATCTTTTTTAAAAATACTGAACTTTGGCCCTCCTTGGTGGCGCAGCGGGTTAAAACCCTGCACTGAGAATCTAAAACCACTTCCGCATGAGTTCGATCCCCGCCTGCCCCGGAGGTGACCACATGGCGTGGCAGACCTCTCCTGACCCGCCCGGTGCTCCCCTCAGCCGTGTACTTCGTCGATCTGCCTGTTCTGCTCCCCACTCTGTCTCTGGTGAATCCTCTCGCCCTCCACATCTCTGACCTGTACCCCAGTTCTGTACAAATAAAAAAATAAATCTTTAAAAAAAAAAATACTGAACTTTACTTTCTCCCATGGAGTGTTCTCTTCCTTCCTTCAAAAATTGTTATTTTGCCTTTAAAAGGATTGCTTTGCATTCTGATGTCTCAACCCACTCCATTTAACTGACTGTATTTCATGTCCTCCCTCAAACATTTTCCATGTTATTATAAAAGCATACAAAATTTCTCTATCAACCATCATTATCACTTGCTATATAGACTTTAAGCTGTGTGACACAGCTCTATATTTGGGGAACAAAGGGATGAATCATTTGAACTGAGACTGAAACTCACCAAATTTAGTTGCATTAATTAGAACTGGGAAATATATAAAGGCCTTTTAGCAATTTGGTATATAAATATCTTTAATATTTAAGTTGGAGCCTTTGAATTACATTCAGTGGGGGACAGGTTCAAAATATAATTGGTAAAGGAGAGATTTTAGAGTAATTTTGGTAAACAGGTACCAGTAGCATAATCCCCAAACTATTATTCCTACATTCAGCATACATAAATTAAACTATTAAAGTACACTTACTCATTTCATGAAGAATTTAAAAAGTGGGAGAAAATAATCATTATTCAAACAATGATTTGTCATTACAGGTCTGAACTGCCAGGGGCATCAAGCCACCCAGAATCCATATGAGTCACAAACCAAACAGGTCTTAATGTATTTGAATTTCAGTTCCTAGTCATAACATGGCAGTATTTTAATGTTTAAAGAACTCACTCTGCAAGAACTATTTAATTTCACATATTTTTGTATAACTAGGAAAGAGAGTCACAGAATAAAAATGTGGTCAAATAACAAAACATATGACAATGAATATGTATTAATACTCTAAATGAAAACTATGGAAATAAAGCATTTTATAATCAATTTATATTTTTAAAGAAGTACTTATTTATACATGTAAAACTGGAGTATAGGTCAGAGGGGGTGAGAGGAGTAACCAGAGACAGAGTGGGCAACAGAAAAGGATTACTGACTGAAATACACTGTTGAGGGGAACAGTGGGCGGGTCAGGAGAGGTCTGCCGTGCCATGTGGATCACCTCCCTGGCAAGGGATTGAACTGCTGCAGTGGCTATGTGGATGGTTTCATAATGCTGCATTTTAACCCATTGTGCCATCAGGGAGGGCCCTTATAAACAATTTAAAATATTTTTTCCAGGCCCTCCCTGGTGGCACAATGGGTTAAAATGCAGCATTATGAAACTGTCACTGCAGCAGGAGTTCAATCGCCTGCCAGGAAGGGGACTCGTATGGCACTGCAGACCTCTCCTGTCTGGGCTGCTGCTCCCCTCAGCAGTGTATTTGAGTACATCTGTCTGTTCTCCCCATTCTGTCTCTGGTGAATTCTCTCACCCCCCGTGTTTCTAGCCTGTACCCCAGTTCTTATATGCATAAATAAATAAATAAATAAATAAATAAATAAATAAATAAATCTGTTTTAAAATAAAATAAAAATGTTTTATTTCCTTAGGAGCAATTGGGACTACAGATGAAATTTTTTGTCATTCATGATAGGTTCAAAAATACTGGTTGACTGTACTGATTGTCTCAAATGGGTAAAAGGAAATCTATATTATATAGTAGCTCACACTATTTAGCACTGTAATAATAAATATATGAATTTTATGCATATTAGAAAGTGATCATTGCTTTTGTGGATAAAGCCAAACTGAAGAGATTAAACATTAACAAAAATGAGAATTCATCAAAAACATCTACCCTCATTATTGCTTTTGTCTTCATGTAGAAATTGAAACATCAAATTGAATGATTACTAGTGCTTGGAGAAAAACTGTTTCCATATTGGGACTGGTGCTAGTGCAAACTTCTGAAATTAATTCTGAGTTTTTAAAGTTATTACACTGCTACTTATCGCTTAAATATTTTTCATTTTGACAATATAGGAAAAAAGATATCAAGGGAACAATCTCATTACTATTATACTAAAAAGAATTAAGCATCTATAGGTAATACCTAAATAGAAAACAAAAAATGTAAAAACTTGACAATGAAAATTTAAATTTATTATTAAAAGAAATGGAAGAAAGTTCAGTCAATGGAAAGATATTTCCTGATCATAGATAGAAACCATTAGCATTTTTATCAGAAGCAATGTACAGATGAAGTACACAGTTTGTATCAGTGCTTCAAAGGCATTCTTTATGAAAGAGAACAAACATTACTGAACTTTATATGGAATTACAGAAGACCAAGACTAGCCAAACATCTGACAAAAATGTGGAACAATGGAGATATCACATCCTCAGACTTGAAATTGCAAGTATATACAATTGCAATATATATCTATATTGCAAATATATACAAATCAAAACAGTCTGATATGGAAACTCAGACTCATCTAATCCCTACGAAAATAAGTGTGAAGATTTCTCAAAAGACTAAAAATAGATCTACCACTTCTGGGTACCTATCAAAGAGCAACAAAACACAAATTCAAAAGAACTCTGCATTCTTATATTTATGGCAGCATTATTAACTGTAGCCAAAATGTGGAAACAATCTAAATGCTTCAGAACAGATGAGTGTATCAAGATGTGATATGTGGATTTTGGTAGTTCTTGGATACTAACCTTTTCTCAGATACATGTTATACAAGTATATTCTGTAAGTGGTTGCTTTTTCTCTACAACCACACCAGCATTTGTTGTTTCTGTTTCTTGGGGATTTTTGTTATTGTTGTTGTTGTTTTATATATGGGCCTTTTGCACAGCTATAAGGTGATATCTCATCGTGGTTTTGATTTGTATTTTCCTGATGATCTGTGATGATGAGCATTTTTTAATTGGCCATCTTCATATCTTTATAGAAGTGCCTATTTAGCTCTCTGCCTATTTTTTGGACTGAGTTGTTTGCTTTGTTTGTTGTTGAATTGAATAAGTACTTTGTAGATCTTTGATATCAATCCCTTATTAGCTATATATGTGAATAGCTTCTCCCATTCAGCATGGTATCTCTTGTTTTAGTCACTGTCTCTTTTGCTATAAAGAGCTACTTAGTTTTATATAATCCCATTTGCTTCTTTTCTTCTTAGTTTTCCTGGCTGTTGGAGATGAGTCTACAGAGATATTTTCAAAGTTTATGTTACAGAGTGCTTTACCTATATTTTCTATAAATTTTATGGTTTCAGATCTTACATCCAAGTCTTTTATCTGTTTTGAGTTGATTTTCATGTGTGGTGGGAGATATGGTCTGCTTTCATTGTTTCGCATGAATTTTCCCAGCACCATTCATTGAAGAGACTGTCTTTGTATAGACTTTGCTTCTTTATCATAGAGTAGTTGTCCTGTCTCAATTCTATTTCATTGACCCAGTGTGTCTTCCCCCCCCCATAACCACACTGTTTTATTTACTATGGCTTTGTAGTATAGATTGAAGTCCAGAAGTGATACCTCCATTTCCCCCATATTTAGTCAAAAGTTTTAGCCATTGTGTGTGTGTGTGTGTGTGTGTGTGTGTGATTCCACATGAATGTCAGTTATCTTTGTTTTATTTCTTGAAGAATGTCATTGGGATTTTTATTGGGATTGAATTCAATTCATAAGTTGTTTTAGATAGGGTGGCCATTTTGACAATGTTGATTATCCTTATAAATATTGTCAATATTGACAACATTTACTTTAGCTATACTTAGGTCCTTCACATCCTTTGTTAGGCTTATTCCCAGATATGTATATTTGTCTGTGTGTGTGTGTATGATTTTGTAAATGGGATGAGTTTCTTATACTTCTTTCTAGTTCATTATTTATACTTAGAAAGGCAACTAATTTTGTGTATTTTGTATCCTGCCACTTTGCCAAACTGGTTTATTGTTTCAGTAAATTTTTCTAGTCTTGGGGTTCTCTATTTATATTCTCCCTTTATCTGCAAATAATGAGAGCTTGATACTTCTTTCTAATTTGGATTAATTTTATTGCTTTCTCTTGCCTAATTGCTCTAGCTAGTATTGCTCAGTATTTCTCTACTACTGTGTTAAATGGTAATGGTTTAAGTGGACATTCTTGTTGTATACCAGGTCATAGTGGAAGGGCTTTTAGTTTTTCACCTTTGAGAATGATGCTAGGTGTGGATTTGTCATATATGGCTTTTATTATGTTGATATACATTCCATTTATTGCCAGATTTCAACACAAATGGACGTTAATCAAATGCTTTATCAACATCTGTAGGTGTGTATGGTCATGTTTTTTTCTTTCTGTTGATGTAATGTACTATATTTTTCATTTTCAGATGTCGAATTATTCCTGGCATAAATTCCACTTGTCATGTTGTATATATAATATTTTGGATTTGGATTGCTAAAAATTTGAAGATTTTTACATCTGTATTCATTAGGGAGATTGGTCTTTCTGTTTTCTTTGTTAGGTTTTAATGATAGTGCAATATTGGCTTCATATAATGTGTTTGAGTGAATTCCTTCTTTCTTGATTTTTTTTTTAAGTCAGAACAGGATAGATTTTAGTTCATCTTTAGAGGTTTGGTAGTTATTAAGCCAATTGGTCCTGGGCTTTCATTTTATGGGAGAGTTTTGATTACTGTTTCAATTTCCTTGCTTGTGATTTTCTTGTTCATGATTTCTATTTCTTCCTTTCACTAATGATGACTGCATAATTTTTTTTGATTGTATAATTCTAAGTATCTGTCTATTTCACATAGGTTTTTTAATTTGTTTGCTTATCAAATGTTCTTGATAATCTCTTATTATCCTATGAATTTCTGCAGTGTGTATTATAACTTTTTTCATTTTCAAACCTATTTATCTAAGTAATTTTTAGTGAGTGAGTCTAGTTAAAGCCTTGTCTATTGTTTTATTGCTTCAAAAAATTATTGGCTTAATAGGTCTTTTGAACTTTATTTTTGTTTTTTAGTTCATTTATGTTTTATTTTAATTATCTCCTTTCTTTTTCTGGATTTCGGATTTTTTTTTGTTCTTCTTTGTCTAGTTCTTTGAGATGAGAGGTAATTCCTCAAATATTCTCCTTTTTCTATAGGAAAGGCAGAGCTGGTTGATACCATGACAACTCATGCCAAATATTTTCCACTGCCCCCACCTATATCTGAGACTAATAAAACTACACAATAGAAAATGGAATGACTAAGAAACTGCTGCCTGGAATTCTAAATGAACACCCAGAGTGTGGGTGCAGTGTACTCCAGGTAAAGCTGGAGTGAACAGCTCCTTTGCCCCATTTAAGATTGGAGGACCCATCTCCTTTTTCACAGTTGTTTTACCCAAGACTCTGCCCACCCACATCTTTTCCTGACTATAACTTCATTCTATCTCTGAATAAGTCTTGTTCTTTCTGCTAAAGACATGGCAGGGTCCTTTCTGGTGGCGCAAAGGGTTGGTTATGGTGCAGCACTGAAAGCAGCAGCAGCCACTTCAGTGTGAGTTCGATCCCCAGCCCTGGAGATGATACACATGGCCAAGCAGACCTCTCCTGACCTACCTGCTGCTCCCCTCAATAGTGCACTTCATTGATCTGTCTGTTCTGCTCCCTGCTCTGTCTCTGGTGAATCCATTCACACCTTTATACCTCTGGCTTATACCCCAGTTCTGTATGCATAAATAAATAAATCTTTAAAAAAAAAAAAAAGACATTGCTATGAAGTTTTACACCACAGTCAAGGACCAACGAACCCCAAAATTCAGGAACTCTAGAACCCAACAACATCGGCTTATGAAAATTTTGTTTTTTTCCCCCAGGTAAAAAGTGGATTTGTTTCATTCTTGTGAGCACTAATGTTCTTACCAGATATGCAAAATCAGAAAGTTGTATGACCACCGCAGTTTAATTGCATGAGCTTGTGAACATGCAGAAAATAGTGAATTGTACATTTTAAATGAGTGAATTGTATGGTATGTGATTTATGTATCAACAAAATTATCTTTCTTTTTATTTCATTCATTCAGTTTTTAAGAGAAATAAATTCATGTTCAAAACCTATTATTACTGGATGGTTTCATTCATAGCAGGAATGTAAGGTTTCAGAAAAAAAATGTAGTAAAATAAAAATGAAAGTCAACAAACAACTATAAACCAGAGACATTCTTTAGGGGCAGAGAAGGAAATAAGATCAAAACTGGGAAGAGCACATGGGATTGTGGCGGTGGCACATGAGTGAAGTGGTGGTTGGAAGTCCACAATATGACAACTGAGATGAAAAAATGCACAAAATAAAGAATGATGTAGTATACACATATGTATATATGTGTATATATATGTATGTATGTATGTGTGTGTATACACACACACACATATTAAAGACAAAACAAAACCTTGTATTAGAGCTCAAGTCTCCTGTCTTGCCTGCTGTTTCTCTTACCAGTGTATTTCATTAAATCCACTTTTTCTCTTCTCCACTGTGTTTTTGGTGAATTCTCTCACCCTCATGCTTTTGGCCTAGGCTCCTATTCTTCTCCACAATTTTTGGTGGCTCTTACAGGGATAGAATACAAGGAATAATGTACAGGGACCCCTTATTCTTTCTCTCTTAAAAAAAAAATAACAAAGGCCTTCCCTGGTGGCACAGCAGGTTAAAGCACAGCATTGCTAATGAGCTGCAGCCACTTCAGTGCAAGTTTGATACCTGGCCGTGGAGGTGACCACATGGTGTAGAGACCCTTCTGTCTTGTTAGTCTTGTCCGCTGCTCTCCTCAGCAGTGTACTTCATCCATATGCCTGTTCGGCTCTCCACTCTGTCTCTGATGAACCCCTGCATGTCGGAGACCAGCTCCAACTTTTGAGGTGTCTGGAGGCAACACAGGCAGGACCCTAAGATGGGAAGGCGTCGGCGTGCGGAGATTCCAAGAGGGGGAGAGGAGTGGGAGTGAGGAAGACAAGGGAGTCGGAGTTGGGTGCAAATCTTCCTGCTCTGCCTTCAGCAGAGGTTTATTTTATACATTCCCAGCAGGCAGGGGGATGGCATTAGCATACGAAAGGGGTTAAGATCACAATCACCCTTTTTCTAAGAATGGTCTGGGGTGCAGGAATAGGAAATTTCTTGCTAATCAAGAAACTCGCTAAAAGTAAGTTTCCTACTTTGAAGAAACTTGCTAAAAGGTTTTAAATAAGTTTCCTTGAGGTCCAGACAGTAGAAAGTGTAATTTGCTCTAACTAGGAGACATGGGTGAATTTCCTTATCTAAAGACTAGGTAGTAGAATCCTGAAAGACTAGCCAGAAAGACTTTTGTGGATTGCTTTGAAGTGTAGCAGGTAAAAAACTTGACTAGCTCCAAAACAGGCAACCTGGATGAATTTCCATATCTAAAGCCAGACAGTAGGAAGTTTGAGTAATTCTGTAAAAGCTGAATAGGAGGCTAGGTGAGATAGTAGAATAAGATTTGGGTTTTCCTCAGTCCGGCAGTGAGAGACTTTGCAGAAACAGCCCTTTTGCTTTTATTGATCAGCCAATTGTTAAGTCACTTTTGACTTCAGAGGAATTTCTCACCCTGATGCAGTGCTTGCTTGTCAGGGCAGGCAGGCCTTATGCTGCTGAGGCAATCCAATTGTAGGCTGAAAGTTGCTCAGAATATTTTGATATTATGATTATACAAAAAAGGGAGGTCATAACATAAGTTAGCATGGAAAGTCTGATCTTTCCGAGCTTTTCCCGAGCTACTCTGAATCTGTCAGAAGATAGCCGTCGCATAGCTTGTGTCACCTGCACCTCTGGCGGTACCCCAGTTCTGTATGCATAAGTAAATAAATCTTTAAAAAAAAATCGGATAGTCATCAACAATTTAATAACGTGTAATGAAATGCTTTAAAGCCTATATCTTCCATTAACGATAATGATCATATGTGAGAAAATGATAAAGCAGCTCCTTTATTGACTTAGGAAAATTATTTATGAAATACTGTTGTTATCAGATTTGGGACCTGGTATCTTGCTGTGCATAAGCCTAAACTTGAGAGATGAGAAAAGCTTGTGGAAGCGAATTGGGTCTATGCAGGAGCAAACAAACCTCAGTACTTGGTGACCTATTATCTCAAAGACAATCTTCCTGAATTAGGGAGAAGCAGGACTTAGATGGGAGGCTACTAAGAAGGGAAAGGATTAAGAAGCTGCAGCAGCAGGATATCAGAAAAACAGGGGGTTCTAGGACCTGCTTTCTTGCCCTTTCTATTTCCAAGGTTGGTCATAACCAGATCTGTTATGGTGCTGGTGGGTGTGCTTTTTACTATGATAATAAGGTTGTGGCTTAAACTTTGTCTTATTCCTACATACATCTTGGATTCACTCTATTTTGTGTGGTTTTCTGGGTTTATCTGCAAAAGATAAATAGTGCAGGACAAGGATAGACAGGCAAGGTCAGTGATAATTCCCTCTATTTATATCCTGCTCCTCACTATTCTTAGCAAAAATGAGAGAAAGTCCATCTCTGGAACCTACTTCTGCTGAATGGGGCCAAAGTTTGGAGACCAGGGAGGAACAGTCTTTGCCTACCGAAATTGAGATAGGACTGGTTATCACAAGTTGTAATCCAATTGTTTATATTGTTGGGTTACAACTATTTGGATGTTTTGATGTCTTTAGCCTTTGCAGAAGGGAACTAAATAATTTAGGAGATAGGGGCAAAAATCAAAGAAGGCATAATGTAACTGAGCATGGGACTCAAGAAGGGTCTTATCCATCCAAAACAATTGAAAAAGTCTTTTTTTTTATAAGAGCCAGGCTAAGATTCCTGTTTTTCAAGGTACTCTGTCTGTAAGTAATCCCTCTTTCTCTGTGCTTTCAGTTTTGAGTTGCCCTCAGAGCGCAGTTCAAGGTTGTTTCTGTTACTACATCTATAAATACAAGTCTGAAGGAGAAATTTAGCATTCAAAAGAAAAAAAGAAGTTCAGAAGTGAGTAACAATGTCAAGCTTCCAAGGTCACTCTTCCATAGTTCAAAATGGTTTAGAAATCCAATGCAAAGTAGTAGATATGGCTGGAGAGAATTAGAGAGGTTTTGAAATGCTTAATAAAACCATTTAAAGGATCCTCTAAGGGCACTGAAAGTCTTTGAAGAGTTTTAAGCTTTAAAGCAACAAGATAAGACCTGTATTTTAGGAAGATTATAGTAGTATTTTTTTCAAAAGATTTATTTATTTATGCATATGTAACTGGGGTACAGGCCAGAGGTACAGGGACCATGAAAGTATTCACCAGAAACAGAGTGGGGACAGGCAGATCGACAAAGTACACTGCTGAAGGGAGCAGCAGGTGGGTCTGGAGAGGTCTGCCATGCTATGTGGATCCCTTTGGGGCTGGGAATCAAACTCACACTGCCGAGTCTTTAGCTTCTCAGTGCTGTGCTTTAACCCACTGCACCACCAGGGAGGGCCAGATAAAAGTCTTTTTAAGGTACTTCTCAGATAACCTACAAAATTCTTATAATCTTAATTTCTGTGGGTTTTTGCAATTATTTCCAAATATTTTAATTTTTCTTCCACTTAAAATACAGTGGGACTGGGGCCCTCCATGGTGGCACAAGGGGTTAGGACGCAGCACTGCAAGCAAGCCACAGCCGCTTCAGTGAGAGTTCGATTCCCAGCCCCAGAGCGATCAACATGGCATGGCAGACCTCTCCAGACCCAACTGCTGCTCCCTTCAGCAGTGTACTTTGTCGATCTGCCTGTCCTGCTCCCCACTCTGTTTCTGATGAATCCTCTCACTGGCCCTGTACCTCTGGCCTGGACCCGAGTTATGTATGTATAAATAAAATTTTAGAAAATACAGTGGAGTAACTAATCTCATCTGTTCTTAAGCAGTAAATTTGCATGGGTTGGCCTCCTGAGTAGGATCTTTTAGGTGTTCTGGGTCAAAGACAGTAATAACAATATTTAAAGCTCTCAATTTGTCAAATTTCTCCCTTGGAAAAGATAATATGAATACTATGCAACCATTATAAATAATGGTCACTGAAACAAAAATAATTTCAGGAATAATTCTGTAAAAAATGAGAAAGGCGGCCCTCCCTGGTGGCACAGCAGGTTAAAGCACAGCACTAAGAAGCTAAAGCCACTTCGGCATGAGTTTGATTCCCACCTGCCCCGAGGAGATCCACATGGCGAGGCAGACCTCTCCTGACCTGCCTGCTGCTCCCCGCAGCAGTGTACTTCATAGATCTTCCTGTTCTGCTCCCCGCTCTGTCTCTCACCCTCTGCATCTCTGGCTGGTACCCCAGTTCTATATGAATAAATAAATATATCTTAAAAAAAAAAAAGAAATGAAAAAGACAAGTCCTCCTCCCTGGCAGTGTAGTGGGTTAAAGCACATTTTGGGCATTTGGGTTGTTACCATAAATAAAATTCTAGCCAACAGAATCCAACAATGCATCAAAAAGATACTCCACCATGGCCAAGTGGGATTTATTTCAGTAGCACAAGGATGGTCCAACATCTGAAAATCAATTAACACAGTCCAACACATCAATACAAAGAAAAAGAAAAACCAAATGATATATCAATTGATGTTGAGAAAGCATTTGACAAAGTTCAGCATCTTTTTATGATAAAAGCCCTTGAAATTGTCTGGATAGCAGACAATAAAGACCATTTATGACAAGCCCATAGCCAATATCATTGTCAAGATCAGGAACAAGACAAAGATGTCCACTCTCACCTTTGCTTTTTAATATAATACTGGAAGTTGTAGCCAGAGCAATAAGACAAGAGAAAGACATTCAAGAAATCCAGATAGGGGAAAAAAGTAAAACTCTCACTATTCACAGGTGATATGATAACATACATAGAAAACCCTCAAACACCACAGAAAAACTAATGAAAATAATCAATAAATTAGTAAAGTAGCAGGATACAAAATCAATACATACAAAATCTGTGACTTTCCTATATGCAAATAATAAACCTCTTTCTTTTAAAATTTGTTTTCTATAAGAATATTCTATACGTCTCTTGCTTTGAGCTTCATCAACTTATTATCTTTTGCTTCTAATAAAGTATTTTAAAACAAGTATACAGTGCTTGATTCTCTTTGTCCTGTGCGCCCTTCAAACTAATGGATTTAAGGCCCTCCCTGATGGCGCAGCGGATTAAAGCGCTGCACTAGCAATCGAAAGCCACTTCCGCATGAGTTCCATCCCTGCCTGCTCAGGAGGTGACCACATGGCGTGGCAGACCTCTCCTGACCCTCCCACTGCTCCCCTCAGCGGTGTACTTCCTTGATCTGCCTGTTCTGCTCCCTGTTCTGTCTCTGGTGAATCCTCTCACCCTCCGCATCTCTGGCCTGTACCCCAGTTCTATATGAATAAATAAATAAATCTTTAAAAAAAAAACACTAATGGATTTAAGAATCATTTCTCCGTAAGTCCCACATAACTCGCCTGCTTGTCCCTCCCTTTTCTCACTCTCCTCATTCCTTCTCAGTATTCTCACAGAATAGCTACTGTGTACTTCAACTCTCACATGTGATTATCCCCCAGTAGTATGTAAGATAAGGATATGCAGAGACATGGACTGTGTTTTGTTCATCACTGAATTTCCATTAGTTCTTGGCACACTGTTGCTGAATGCAACTTGGGTTTGGGGAGAGGATATCAAATCAGAGATATATTTATCCTTTTTAAAATTAAATTTGTATGGTACAAAGTTAACAAAAATTTTTAGAAATTGAACACTGTATGGTAATTTCCAAGAGAATTGTTTTTTCAATGTTGACCTTGTTTTTCTATTTATCAGAGGTCTGGTTATTTTATAGCAGACAGCATTAGTTTGTTATTATTGGTCACAATTTCAGTTATTAAAAAATGGCTACAACTTTGAGTTTAACATCTTCTTGGCAAGTGATTTTTAGTTACAATATACATAATTATGCATGAACTTCTATAACTTTGGATAATTAGGACCTAATCTAGACTCATAGAATCCTTTTGTTAGGTGTTCTTGATATGTTCTTGGTATACTCTATTTGCTGTATGTATTCATAGAATATTTTGTCTCAGAATTAAAATATATTCAATGTTTTTCTTTGTGAAGATTTTGTTAAAAATATGATGTTTGCCAATTTGTAAATTAGATACAATACCCACTCACTCTTTGAAAAATAGGTTAATCATTTATGTATAAATGTTTTGTCTAAAAATGTCCTGGTGGTGCAGCCAGTTAAAGCACAGCACTTCTGTTTCATCAGTTACAAAGAAGTGGTAAATGTCAGTTGTTTTAGGGTTCCAGAGACCCTAAAAACTTAGGCATCCTAAAAAAGAGTTGCCTAAAAGGGAAATATAATAGTGTAAAAATTTGAATTAAAATAAGGAATTGATTTCATTATAAGTTTGTTGATGAGAATCTTTTGGCTATAATGCAGCACAGCTTTTGAGTTGCTTCATTCCACTCAAAATATGATCAGCTCCGCATTGTTCATGATGAATAATCTTCTTTTGTCTTGAATTATTGTAATAGTCTTAAAAATATTGAACTACCTCTGAGCACTGTATTCCTGGGAAGAAATAACAATGAGGACACTGCCTCCCTATGTGGTTTTCCATGAAATGGCTAACCATAAACAACTAACCAGCTGTCCTAAACTCCTGGGTAAGATGAATGACCATTGCTATTACTGGAAAAGGTTTTGGTTCTGCTACATGTCACTACCAAAAAAAACAATAAACAGACACAGGAATTGAGTCTATAAGTACTTTTATCTTTCATATTGCTAGCCATCAATCTGAGAGAATGGAGGATATGACACCCTGAAGAAACCATTCTGACATCTCATCTCAAACTTGTCTTTTTCTGTGGAGTGAGACAAAGATAATCATAAGCAAACAGTCTACAAGGGTGTCTTGTCACTGTTAATGTTTCTAGTATTGTTCAGCTCTTGGAATTTGTTATGAGACTTCTAGTTTTTTTGACCTTGGTTACTTTCTGATGGCATCAACATCTAGCACACTTTTAGGAGCAGCAGCACAAGAATCTAAGCACAAAGCAAGACTTAGTTTAAGGAAAATGGATCAATAGTCATATAATATGTACATGCAGCCTGTGCTATGATTACATGTGCAGATTCTTCTCTTCCTCCTGAGCCCTTATCAATCTCACTATTATCATAATCTGAAAAGAAATGTAATTGTTAGGTATACTTTGCCTTTCACATTGTGGTTGATTATATGTGTTTGATATCAAAATTTTGGTAGAGGTGAAGAAGGACAATTATAGTTTTCTTAGCCAGAAAGGCAGTTCGTTTTCATAATATTTTATACTGGGGAAAGGTAAGGGGTGTTGATGAACCTCAAAATATTAAGTGGAAAGCCCTTATTACCTATTCTAAGTGTTCACACACATACAAACAAAGTAATCAAACTCTAATAGCCCCTAAACCTCAATATTTCATTGATGAGAAGTTTTAACAGAATAGAGAGAAGCAGAAATGGATAGGGGGGGAAATGTCAGACACTAGATCAAAGTCCAAAATCAGCAACCCCTTGTGGGCCAATGTGCAGCCGACTAGGCAGGACCCAAAGCAGAATAGCCAAGGTCCAAGAGCAGAGGTGCTAGGAGTATGAATCCAGCAACTTCCCAAATAGAAACACAAGCAAGAGGTTGTTCAGTGTCCAAAGGATTGGGAGAGCAGAAGAGAACCAAAGGTCATAATTTATCATCCAAGCTGAATCCACCATGAGGTCAAAGTGGTAACCACCATAGTCTCTGAAGAGAGAAAATATTGCTGTCACAGAGTTTAAGGCAAGCAAAGAACACAGAAGTCAGCTGAAGGGATACACACGGGACCTGTGCAGAAACAGGACTCCTGGCCAACCCGGGGCAGAGGAGCAGAAGAGGGAGACTCTCCTTGACTGTGTACCAGCGCTGTCTTTTAAAATCTACCCTGAGCCTCCACTTAGGCCTGGGTTCCAGTTTCCCCTATTTAAGAATTTGTGGATGTGGGGGCTGTAAGGGCTGAGGGGGTAGTGTGTACTGTGTGGAGGTGTGGAAAGGTTGGGGCAGAAAGGGGATATGGGTAGAACTGCAAGATTAATAACTTTCCCCCAATTTTCCCTAGCTCTTTGTTCAGGAAGTTGCAGGAGTGGAGTGGTGACTCTATATTCGCTACTATTAAACACGTTTTGTATTATAGGATCTGTACCAAACAGGGAAGAGTAACAGTTCAAACACAATATTGTTGTCCCCAAAATAAAGCAGACCCTCATTTCCAAGAGCTGCAAATCCACTCTTGGATTTTGCTAAAAAG
>NW_004567113.1:3927263-3930673 GCF_000260355.1 Condylura cristata
TATATACATTATTGTTCATTTTAAACCAATGTTTATTTCCTCCTCCCCCATTTCACCTGTGCACCATCACTACAGTCTCCTACATTCCTCTCTTCCTTCCAATTCCTTCCCCTCCCCCTCCCCCATAGGATATCTCTGGTTTATAATTGTCATCTGTTTGCTTTTGCTTTGTATTGTAATAGCAATATATTTTTCCCTTTGTCTTGTTTGTTTCTCGTATATTCCTGCTGTATGTGAAATCGTTTGATATTTTTCTTTTTCTTTCAGACTTATTCCACTGAGCATGATTGCTTCTATCTCCATCCATGTTGCTGCGAATGGCATAAGTCTATCTTTGATTTCTGAGTAGTATTCTATTGTGTATATATACCACATCTTCTTGATCCACTCATCTTATTTTGAGCATTTGGGTTGTTTCCAGTTTATTACTACTGTAAATAGAAGCACAAAAACTTATTAATGGTCATATATAAACTGGGTGCCAGGATGTACTAGCCAATTCTGCATTCTTAGGTAATTATCTGCTATAAGATCAAACAAAGTGTCACTGAAGTTGCTTAACCAGTTTGAGTACATTAAACTTAAGACCCACTAAAAACCCTTTTGAATTAGAGCATGTGAAAATCTACAAATACATGGAAAACAAGTGTGGCTAAAACCATCATATGAATTTTGTCACTCCTAAGAGTTGTCACACAAACCTTATTCCCTTTTTGTCAATTAAACATTCATACTGGTTTTGTTTGGATTTCTTATCATGTGGCATGAACACAAAAAGCTATTCATGTTTTTTAAACTAGATAATAGCCAACAGATGAGAATCAGAGTTAGATGCAGGTGCTGGTCTGAGGTTCTGTACACTGGCACTGCTTAATTTCTGATTTCTGCAAGATAAATATCTATCCAGTGCTTTTAGATGTTCTCCAAGGCCAAAATAAAATAGCAGTTGTAGTTAAAAATGCAGTTGGAAATCAATAAATATGGTGGGATTGGTGTTACTCAACTATGTGTTTCAGAGGAAGAATATGAAATACTGGAATGTCTCTCAAATCAAATATTTGCTAAGAGTAATGACTGCTATTGTCTTCTCAAATGAGATTAAGAAATGATTGGAAAGTGGGAAGCAGCCTGGAAATTACAGAGCCAGTGAAGAGGTAGCTAGTAAGTATCTCAGTCAAATATAAACTAACCTGGATCTTTGAATTTGAATGGGAACAGCATAATTACTTCATTCTTTTAAAAGGTAAGCAAACAATTTTAATATACCCATTCTTGGTGTCAACTTTATGAGGAAATAATTTTATTGCTTCAACAGGGCAGAAGGAAATATATAGTAAAACATGAGAATAAACTACCTCTGATGTCAGATGCTGTGTGTGCTAAACAGTGTGTTTAGCACTGTTTAGTGTGTTAAATAGTGTTTGAGGCAGCAGGCAGAAGAAACTATCAGTCATAAGAAAGAGGAGAGGATGCTTACTTTCTTAGAAAGTGCAACAATAGCCTTTAATGCTTACCCTTTGAATTTTGTGTATTTGGAATAAATCTGACTACCTCTTGCACAGAAGAGGTAAGTTGTGCTTTTCACTGTATTATACCTTTAGTTTTTGGAAATGGATGAATCTCTTAGAAAAGAAAAAGTGTAGTAAAATGGTCTCTAAAATTGAAATATGTTCTTAAGAGCCAGAAGAATTTACACTCACATGTTTATCTGTACTTAATTATGCCTTTTAAAATTTTATGAACTGATACATTTTTTATTATGCAAATATTCTAAGTAACTTGAATTTCAGTTATTTTTACTTAGATTTATTATATGCAATAATCTCTGCAGAAAAAATTGTACTTAATAGACTAAGAATAATTTCAGATTTAATTTCCACAACTAGAAGTAAGAATTGGAATTTCCTTTGTTGAAACTTACAAAGTAATTCTTAAACTACAGTAATTGTGACCATTTAAAAAAACATTTTCCCGAAGAACATAATTAGACTGTTTTGTCTCATGTTCAATAACAATAACTAGTCTGAACTAGCCTCTAAGACTTAGATATGGAAATGTTTATCTTAAATATTGAGATATAAGGCATTTACTATAATAGCATGTTACAGTTACTGACACAAGCTATGAAATGTCTATCGTCTGACAGATTCTGGGTAGCTCAGGAAAAACTCTGAAAAATCAGAATTTCCACTGCTAACTTATATTATGACCTCCCTTTTTTGTATAATCATAATATCAAAAAATACTGTAGCAACATCAGTTTGTAACTGGCTTGCCTTAGCTCCAAATTGGCTACCTGGCCTGGGCAAAGTACAAGCTGAGCTGCTCCTGGGCAGGAAATTCCTTTGACTGAAGACAAAAGGCAAGCTCCTGGAGAGATAAGACCCTAGAGCATCAAGACTCCTGGAAAGCTTCCTTGGTCTCTTGACAAAAAGCGAATCTTAGATAACTCCCAAGGCATAAAGACCCATGGACAATTTCCTAACATTACCAACACAGGTTTTGCTTAATGCATAACTATGTGACTTCTTCTTAATTTACTCTTTTCCTAAAACAATCACTAACTACTCTCTGCTAGTCTTATTTAACCTCTTCCTAAAACAAACACTAGCTACTGTCTGCTAACCTTAAGTTAGCCATTAGCTTCTCTTTAGACTATCACTGAGGACTCTGCTAACACAATTTATTCCTTCCCTAGGACTCCTAAATCCTTTGCTAACAGCTCATCCTTTCCCAGACCCTGATGTTTTAAAGTCATAGTTAAACATCTGTATACATGACAGCTATCACAAAGATGTATAGTCTAGTGTGCCATAAAGTAGCAGGAAGAGGATGCATTGTTCCCCTCTTCCTTTAAAACTTTTATGCTGATTTCTTATTAACTTACCTGATGCATTATTGTAACTAAATCTTGCTACACATTATAAATAAAGACCTGCAAAAAGATGAACAGGAAGACTTGCACCCAACTCCGACTTCGGTGTCTTCTTCACTCCCCTTCCCCTTTTTCTTTTCCCCTTTTTTAGGAATCTTCGCTCACCGACGCCTTCCCACCTTAGGGTCCTGCCTGTCTTGCCTCCAGACACCTCAATAGTCGGAGCTGGTCTCCAACAAGTTACTATTTTCCCACATCTCCCTTTAAGATCAGTGTATCTACTAGGATATAGTTGTTTGATAAAGTGCATAACTACAGCCCATTTTATTTTAAATTAATTATCAAAGTAACATCCATTGTCTTTTATTCTTCTTTTTTAATCTAGTCTACTGAACTTATTCTATTTTAATTTGACATAGGTATAGTCCATGCTTGTATTGCTCAGTTATTGCTTTTTTTTTTTTTTAAAGATTTATTTATTTATTCATACAGAACTGGGGTATAGGCCAGAGATGCAGAGGGTGAGAGGATTCAC
>NW_004567113.1:3931828-3934796 GCF_000260355.1 Condylura cristata
CAGCAGACCAGTCAGGAGAGCTCTGCAGTGTCATGTGGATCACCTCTGGGGCTGGGACTGAACTCATGCTGAAGCTGCTTTAGCTTCTTAGTCTGTGCTTTAACCCGCTGTGCCACCAGGGAGGGCCCTGCAACAATTTAAATGCTACTTAAAAATCTGATAAATTTAAACTTAGAGGTTTACCATTGGATTTCTTTTTAAAATTTGGAATGATATTGATAAACAAAATATTTTATAAATTTGAAAGTAAAATCACAAGTTTAATACAAGTTGAATTCACTTATACATTTCAACTTAAATTCATAAGCTAGCAGCCTTTAATCATTGCATATTAAATCACATATTTAATTTATTAGATCACATGGTATGCAATAGAGCATGGCCACCCTTGACCATGAGTGAGATGACTGGTTAAGATTTGGCAACTTCACACAGTTACGAATTATGAAGGGATCCGGACACTACTTACAGAGTAATTTCCCCTCAAGCCCCAAGTTGCAATTAGTTTTTGCTATAATGTGGGGAGAGCGTGAACAGATTTGCCTTCTACCAGTACTATATCATCAGCAGGAAAAGACTGAATATGAGTATATTGGAAGCAAAATACTCACTCTAGGCAAAATATGATGAGGATATTAGTAACAAAACTGGAGATGGGGAGGATAAAATAAATTTAGACATAGAAAAGTCCATTTTGATATTTGATATGCAGTCATATTAAAGACAAAACTAAGCAGGAGACAATTAACAAAGGCTATTTATGCATAAATTTTGCAATAAGGAAATCTCTGTTATTGCTTTAATTTCAGACGTCTTCCACGGTGCTAGAATGCTGTGAGTTTATAGTGTAAAAGGAGAACACTGAGACAGTCTCTGACTGGCTAGCAAATATGAAAGTGGGAATGTTGGAAGCAAGGAATACTTCTTAATTTGTTGTCAGGAACATTTGACAGATGTTGCTTGGCTCTAAGTGAGCAAGTTCTTGAGGGGGATTTCAAAAGAGGAGTGTTTGTTCTTTGCTAGTGTAACAGGGTGGACTCAAAAAAAGGGGAGGTTCCAGTTTCCCTGCCCCACCCTGAAAGAAGGTGGAGCTGAGCAGAGAAGAGGAATCTAGAGAGGAGTCTGAGTAAGAAGGAAGTAGGATGGAGAGCCAGAAGGTGACCTGAGGAATCTGTTACAGGGCAGGGAGAGAGGGGCATCCCTGAACCCCCAAACCTGCCTGATCCAAATAGGTTCAGCCATCTACCACATCAAGACAAAACATATAAAACTTAGTAAAAAGGGACTTTAATACAGTGAGTATACAATACAGAAGACAAGGAATGTAATGTCTAAATCAAACACCTGAAGTTACTCATCCCCTCATGTGCAAAAGTCCACCCAAAAGGGATTGGCCCAAAGCAAGGCTTGAAAACCCACTACAAGACTAAAGCACCTTCTGGCTGGTACTCATGGAAAAGAGTCAGAAATGGCCAGACAAATCTAGGAGGAAAAGAGCAAAATCAATATAAACAGTACCATAGTCACCTCCCTACAGGTATCTCACCCACATCTGCCTTAACCAGTTCAAGGTCAGGAAACAGCACAGTTTCTTCATCACATGCTTCCTGCTCTATGTCTCTTCTTCTTGTCTCCTTCTGGCTCTCCATCTTGCTTCCTTCCTTTCTTCTCCTTTTTTCCTTTTTCACTCCTCAGCCCCACCCTCCTTTTGGGTGGGGCAGGGAACCTGGAACGTCCCCTTTTCCTAGGACCACCCAGTTACAGAACCACATAGAGCAGACAGACATATGAAGTAACTGAGGGTAAGAGACTCAGGGGGATTCACTATGGCAACATTCATCTTGATTTTGATTTTATTCTTTTCCTCCCAGACTTGTCTGACCATGTCTGACCCTTTTCTAATGGATCTCGGGCAGAAGTTGTTTTAGGCTTGTGGCTGGCTTTTAGGACTTGCGTTGGGCCAATCCCTTTTGTGTGGCTTTTTACTCATGAGGTGATGGGTAATTGGGTGTTTGATTGGAAACTATATTCTTTGTCTTTTCTGTATTTCACACTAATTAAAGTTCCTTTCCATTCAAGTGCTTATTTCTTGTCAGAACTTCTTTAGAGCAGGCAGGTCTATGGGTTCAGTGGTGCCCCTCTCCCTGCACTGAAACATGTAGAGCAGAAAAAATTTGTTCATCTGTCACATTCAGAGGGGAAATTCTCAAAGACTTCAGTAGAAGAAAGAACTCTGTATTATTGGGCATCCTGGTCTCCATTGTTAGAAGCAAGGTAACAGGTCCAAAATGGAGTCACTTATGCTAAATTCCACATCACCAAACTGGGATTTAATTACAGATTCTGTCTCCCAGAAATGGAATCTTTAGTCAAACAGGAATTGTCTAATCAGTACTAGCAAGGTAATGTGCTTAATATACCCTGCTATCCCCTAAGGAAAATAACCCTGCTATAACCAACCCACTTGTCCCCTTCTGCCTGTTGGTGTACAAGCAAGAGGAACTCAGGGAGACCAAACTGTTTAGGGGTGTGCACATTACAAGGAATTCTGCCATCTGCATGTACAAAGGCAAAAGAAGCAGACTTTTCATAGGAAATATTTATAATAAATATATTACAGGGCAGGGAGAGAGGAGCACCCCTGAACCCTAAACCTGCCTGCTCTAAATAGGTCCCGCCATCCGCCAAATCAATACAAGACATAAGAGCTTTAGTGGAAAGGAATTTTAATAAATTGAATATACAATGCAGAAGACAAAGAATATAATTTCTAAATCAAACACCTGAAATAACCAATCCCCTCATGGACAAAAGCCAATCCGAAAGGGTTTGGTCCAAAGCAAGACCTGAAAGCCTGCCACAGACTAATGCACCTTCTGGCCAGAAAAGTCTGGGAGGAAAAGAGCAAAATCAAAATTAAGATAAAAGCTGCCATAGTCAACCTCCCCACGGGTCTTTCGCCCACATC